>NC_083100.1:36703081-37008849 GCF_949774975.1 Lagenorhynchus albirostris
AGCCCATCTTGACAAAAAATAGATTTACTGTATACCGTGTACTGTAAATGGCAGCATGTGGAGCGAGCAATCACAGAAGCTAAAAGAAACTCTGTGACAAGCCACATCGCAAGCTCCGCGGGGCTGAGATGCAGACGAACTTTCTGGTACTGCATCTCACACACAGCCTTTTGGGTACACTGAACTCGATCAACTCATTAAGGTGTTCATTTTTCAACTCATGTCAGCTGTTCTATGACTCGGAGCAAACAGGTCTGGGGGAAGTGAAATTGTTTAGCTGTTCGCATCAGGACTTTCCTTGAGCACATGATGTGGCGCGTCTTGGTACGGGTCACACACAAAAGCACTTTGCTTTCCCAGGAAACAGCAACGTGAAAATGGAGTAAAGTATTGTTTTAGTGTTAGGTGGCAGCTACTTTGAATACCAGTACTCTGGTACGTTTACTCTCTATTATTTCTGAAAGTGAAGAGAATTATTTACAAGGAGAGCACCTGGCTTTGAAGCTCATATATTTCTAACCCACAGAAAAAGTTGGTAAGGAAATAACTTGGGGAAGTTCACTACTTTTAGGCCATTTATTCCTTTTATAAAACACAAAGGGGTAAATATTCAAAGCTATTTACCTTTCAGCCAGCATAGATGTTTAGTATGAAGTCAAGAGCTCCTGGCACTCTGAAATGCTAAGGACTCCTAAAATCAGTCAGTGTACATTTCTTTCTCCTTTAATGAATGATACCATTTCATCAGTATTTTCTACTTGATAATTAAGCAACACAGATGACTCCACATATAATTATTACTATGGTAGGCTCTTGTCATGGCTTAGTTTTACTAACACACTCTCAAAATATTCCAAGACTGTTATTATATAACATTAACTAGATGGTAATTTATAGTTAATTATATGATCTACCAAACATTTAACGTTATACTGTGTTATATATTTTGTTATACATTCTATATTATATAGGACACCATATGCATTATACAAATATTTTTTTATATTATGCCATGTATACGTATATTTTTATATCTATATAATTGTGAAATAATAGCAGTATATCTACCTCTTAAATCTATTTATTTCATGCTCACAGATTCTTCCTTAAAATCAAAACTCTTAAGCAGTATCAGAAGACTCCATCAATTAACAGTGATATTTCAATTTAAATACTTAACTTTATTGTATGACAGCCTTCAAGAAAAACAGTATTTATTGTAAAAGATGAAGGCAGTTTCAATAGTCATTTCCTCTTATTACTTAAAAATATATATATTTTGCTAGATAACATACACACTAAATTTTGTTCACTTGGAAATGATTTAACTAGCTTTTTATTCATGATCTTTATATTTAAAATAGATCCCAAATAAGCTATAATTCACTGGACATGCTAAGCAGTGACTGTACATATCCTGTTTTAACAGAAAAGTATACAATTACAAAGATATGATTAATTATTTTTTAAAATGTAACGTACTGAAATGGATGTATGAAAAAAACATATTGGTCTTCATTTTATCTGAAAAAAAAAATTGCTGGGATCCAGAGTAGTTGGGGAGAGGAAACCTAGCAGGAATTGTTTTCCTGGTAGCTGTATTATAATGAAATCAAAGTAAGTGTCCAGCACAGCATTTATGAATAACAAGGCAATGCCACTTCAGATCACTCCATATTTAAAACCACAAATGCAAAATGGATGGACTTCATTTCATCAAGAGATTAAAATTCAAGCGTTCTTGTTCTTGGCCCATGCAACAAAAGGCACTTGGAGGTGAAGCCAAGGGCTACTTCTCCATCTCCCACTGAACAAGGGCATTTTCAAGGTTCATCAAAACTGTATCTTGAAGGACCATGGGTATGGCATGTGCTTCCCAGAACACAGACAAGTTATCACCATCTCTTTCCTATCTTAATCCATTTGGATGGGAACAAGAAATCTTTTTGCCCCACTGCCTCAAATGCCTTTGAAATACTTTGATTGTTTTGTTATCACTTTCTTTATCATTTTGCTAGATGATGTGTATGGGCCCAAATTAGCTATTTAGAGTTCAAATCTGTTATGATGCTAACACATTCTTTCATCCATTTACTCCTTTCCTAACTTAGGACTCAGAGCAGTTTTTTGGGGCCGAAGAACGTATCCTTCTATTTTTGTTTTTGTTTATAAAGACAGCCCTCTTTGTAAGAACTGCATCTGTCTCCCAAATGTCACTCAGAAAACAAAGAAGCAAGAGTCTAAACTGAGCGCAAAGCAGTTCATGGTTTCAGCACCTTCTGTGTAAGAAGTCGAATAGTAAATGAGCTACTATTTCATGGTTGTTCATGGTGTGGACTAGAGGCACGGGTGGGTGGGTGGCTTTGAGATTCCAAATATTTCCAGTTTCCTCGGCAAAAGGCAGATCAGGCAGAGGACCTTTTCTGCCTTTGATTCCTTTCCTCCTTTTGGGATTTCTAGCATCCAAGCTTACAAGCATTTACCCCAGCCCATTGGGGCTCAGCCCACGTTCCATCAGCGTTTGTTATCAACGTTCCACCTAAACACAAGCAAAGTTGCAAAATTGTTTGATTTAAAATTGGCACATGATACAGAGGCACTGTTTTCAACAGGTCCAAGTGCCCTCAGTGGTAAGTTTGGGACTATTAATTTTCTTGACATTGCTTATTGTTAATAATCTCGTTTCTTCACGAGTGAGGCTCACTAATTCATTTGTTGGTCCCTTCTCCTGGTCCTTGATGTTTCCTATGCATTATTCCCTAAATGTAATTTTTTAGTTGGTCTGACCTGGTAAATCCAAACTTTGCCATTGCCACAGTCTGAATAGAGGTTTGACCATGTGAAGAAAGGCCAGTGACATTGTTATACATTGAGAAGGTGACTAACAGGTCATCCCCTTTCATATTCTCCACACCTATGGCATATAGATAGTATTATCTTCATGACATGGATGTGGAGACTGAGGGGCAGAGAGGTGAAATCATTTGCCTTCTACCTGCTCACGTCCTGGTTTTCAATAAACAGATCAAGCTGTTCTTTCAATTCAACCATCTTGGTGAGAAAACTATGTTGTTAACTGAAAGACAGAACAACAGTTGATATTTATTTTATATCATTGTGATATTGTGATTTATAATAAGAAATATATATTTGGTCTTCATCCCCATCTCTGGCACAGAGCTCCTAAAACCCTTGGAATTTCCTAAGTAAAGAGAGTTACAGTGGTGTATTTTGTTATGTTAATGAGGTAATGTTTGGACTGAATCTAAGGATGGGGGCTGGTTGTTGGGGGAAGCAACCAAGTGATTAGAGGGTTGGAACTTTCAGTCTCACCCCCAAGACCGCCCAGAAGGGAGAGGGGCTGGAGGTTGAGTCATTTGCCAGTGGCCAACGATTTAATCAATCATGGCTGTGTAATGAAGCCTCCATAACATCTCAAGGGACCAGTGTTCAGAGAGTTTCTGGGTTGGTGAACAGGTGGAGATTCAGAGAGAATGGCTGAGAGAGAGCATGGAATCTCCATGTCCTTTCCCCATTCCCTGACCCATGTATCTCTTCCATCTGGCTGTTCCTGAGTTATATCCTTTGATAATACACTGGTGATCTAGTAAGTGAAATGTCTCTCTGAGTCCTGTGAGCCACTCTGGTAGATTAATCTAACCCGACGAGGGGGTTGATGGAATTTCCGATCTGTAGCAGTTTGGTCAGAAGTACAGGTAACAACCTGGACTTGCCATTGGCATCTGAAGTGGGGTGGTGGGGAGGCAGTGCTGTGGGACTGAGCCTTTAACCTGGGGGATCTGCCACCATCTCCAGTGTCAGAACTGAGTTGACTTGGAGACGTTGGAGGAGACTTGCTTGGTGTGGGGGAAAAAAACCCATGCACAGGAAAGGGTGCAGAGCTTAATCATTCTTCACAAAGATTTTCAAATTCCTTAGTTTGCTAAATTCTATTAAACAGCAGCTATCCATGCATTCTTAAACACCGTTCAATTGTAAGTCACAGATGAGGTTACAGAGAAGAATGATGGAAAGGAAATAATCTTTTGCAGTCAAGATTACATAAACATTGCAAGGAAAATACTTTACTATTTCTCCCCTGACAATCTCTAATGAGGGAGATTTTAAGCTAATTTCCTACTATATTGCCATGTTTTTGACCTATCTTGTAATCAAGTTAAATTCCCTAGAGTTGAACCTCAATCCTTTAAAAATGCATCCTGGTTAGCGTTGACTAATTAAATGTGTGAACAGTTCTCTACTCTGTTCTAAGCAGGATGAGTTGCCCCTTAAAATGATTTCAGATCTTGTGCCTTAGGATCTAGGCAAAGTTTTCTAATATACAGACAAATCTGGAGTAGTCTTTAAGATAGTGTTTTTAAAATGTGTTAATATAAATTGAAGTTTAGTTCCCAAAAATTGTCATCATAGTATTTAATTAGGTCTTAGATTCTTTTTGAGGAAATAAGAGAATACAGGGGAAAAAAGCTTACCAAAGCTTTTTGAAAAAAATGAATGCTTTAAGAAAAATTTGAACACTGACAATTTTCTTAAATGATTATGTGCTTAGCACGGTTCTTGGTATACATAGTAAACACTTCAGTAAATATCTGTTGAATCAAAACATGAAGGAAGGAATAAAGGAAGAGGGGAAGAAAGGAAGGGAGAAAGAAAGAAAGGGATAGGATGTGAAATTAAAAACTAAATGGCATTAATAACACTAAATGTTTTTAAATTAAAAGCTAAATACACATTAAAAACACTATTTTTTCTGATCGAAATTTATTTCCAGATAAAAGTTTTTGTGCCCACTGAAAAATCTGCAGAACAGTAATGCAGAAGAATGTTTTTACTATTAAAAATAATACCTTGACACTTCACAAGAGAGTTAAAGACCAGAGTTTAAGGAGAAAAGGAGTGAATTATTTCAATAAAATCCACACATATATATTGAATGTCTACAATAAGCTCTCTGAGACACAGATAAGTAAAACGTAATAGTTACCCTCAAGGAGGTTGAAATCAAGAAGCAGAATTTAGTCCGTGACATAAATGACCATCACAAAAAGCCTGCTTACAACTTCCCTAAAGAGCAACTTAAACACAGTGTGTAGACTGTTCTCGACAGAGTTTTGAGCACAGAGCCGGGAGAAACCAGGATTACAAGAAATTCACGGGATGACCTCAGACCTGCTGCTCTTCAGTCTCTTTGTAACACTGGAACATTAATACATACTATACACTAATTTTATGGACTTACAAAGCTGAATAAATGTGCACCTTTGATCTTTACCATGAAAGTTACTACTCATATAAAATATTAGCATAAATATGTAGCCCTTTTAAAGGAATTCCAGGTTCTTACTGAATTTAGGTTAAGTTTGGAAAAGCTGTGTGTTTGTCAACAAATAACTGTAGGAATTGACCTATAAAAGGGATGAAACTCTTTCAAAATGTATTCTGAATAGTTCAAGTGATGTTTCTGATTATAAAATGACTTTTCTGCTGATAGACATTTCCTACGGTGTTTGTCAAATGGTAGGTTCATGGCTTAGTCAGGGACAAAGTTATTAAGGACATAAAATGCCATCTGGATGGAGCTAATAAACATAAAACATAACCTTCAGATAGTCTGCTGCAGTGGCCAGACTGTGCCAGGCCAGATTACCCTTTGTTTGTGTTTAAATCTGAACCATGTTCTGTCTGAGCCTTCGCCTGTGCTAGCTTCAGATGTTTCCCCTTGACTCAAATGCAAAGATTCCATGAGGTGAATAAATTTCCTTTGTGCATCACAGCAAGTATAGAGCCAGTGCCTCTATGATTGGTGTCATTTTGAAACTGTTTTTCCATTGTTTTGTTCAAAAATTTCCGAAAAGAGTAATTGTATTGATTTATAAAGTAAGAACTCTAAAATTATAGAGGGAAACACAACTCACCGTATACAAACTTCCTTTTAGTGAAGTCCAAAAAAAAGCATTATAACCAGAAAAACCTGACCATTAGTAAGTCCCTTGAGAAACCTCATCTTCAATCCAAAAAGATCATGCAAATACTAAGCTTCAGTGCCTACGTTGGTTGAAACAGAAAAATCATTATAGTTCTATATAAACTTGCAGATGTATAATTAATTATCTGATTTCTCTCAGGTGTGAGACAAATGACTGAAATTTCCAAAGACCTCTTTAAATTGCTTATAATTATGGAATTAATTTTGATGACTAACAAGACATTAAATTACTAGGCAGTGGGGAACAGATTCTAGAATATTCCACAGAATATTCTAGAATATTCTTTCTCACAAAAGTCATCAGGTTATACTCCGTTGCTTAGGTGGTATCTGATTGAGCCTTTGTTAGTAGTAGATATGTGATGATTATGGCAGACACTGCGTGGTCCCACCCAGGTTTGCCCCCCTTCAGGAATAAAGGACTTATTGTCCCCGCAGCTGGGAGGGGCCTTGGTAGACAATTCTCAGCCATCAGCCATCTTTGGGGATTGCTTCAGCTGACTGCATCTCTCCAGGGCATGTCCCTTCATGGGGCATCCCATACTCAGTGACTAATCAGTGTTGGGGAGGGAGGGTATAAAGCCTAGCCCTCTTGCCATAACTTGGGTCAACTCTGAGGCACCATCGCCTCTTCAGAATTCCCCTGAGAGTTGGTATACGTTTCCATGGAGACTGCATCATAGTCCAATTTCTCCCTCTGCCTAATCCTGCTTCCTTCTCTTCCACAGGTGTTGATCCCATGAGCACTCCCACAATAAACCTCCCAAACACTCTTCTCTGCCTCAGGGCCAACTTCCTAGGGAGACCAGCCTACAATAATAATCTTCCTAGAGGATGGAAAGACGGAACTGCACCAGCTGGGATACCCTTTCCAAACTCCCTTGGCCCTTGCAGAGTGAGAGATATGTGCACTTGCTCTGCAGACGGGCCCCAGATGCTAGTCAGCACTGGAAGAGTTAAATAGTTTAGTGACTAACAAGTAGAATTATTTTTAAAAGAAAAATCATAAAAAACTATGAGCCATGCTATGCAAATTGCCCTGAAAGCAATGGCAGTAAAGGCTGACTACTCAACAACATCAATCCATACCCACAGGCCTCTGCAATTAGTCTACCATATTGAAATTGCAGTGATAGACACATGTTTCAATCTTCATGTCTGTGTAACCTCAACATTGGAAAATTTCGTCTCTTCCTAAGTAAGAGGTATTTCATTAGATCAGAATGACAGCTATATAGTAAGTTTTAAAGCAAAAGTGCAGATTACGAGTGGGAATGCTATGCAAAATGGCGATTAAATTAATTATGAGATCTTTTTAAAATTTTCAAAGCCACATTATGTTAATATTCCCCAATAGATTAGGAATCTGAATGTTTTTCCTTCAAACACTAATGGCATTAGGTAGGGTTATGTTGGCATCTAATGCTATTTGGTTATTAATATTTTTCTTACACTCATTTATTTTAGTACCTGTTTTTTGTTGATTGATTGAAGTTGATTGTACTCATGAAGACACACATTTATGCTAATGAGAGACAGATCTCCAGAAATGTATTTTGCTGGCCTACTGTGATCCCACCTTCTTCTGAAAGCATTCACCTTTTGGCACTAATCATGGGGACCTTGATGCCCTTCAGTACTTCTACTGTACTCTATTGTTGCTTTTGGTGTTTCTACCTGATACCATTTTGACTATCAGATTCTCCCTTGCAAGCCTTTTCAGGGCGCTTACCGAAGTGGCTCAAGTATGGGCAATGCTTAATAGATATTTTGCATTAAAATGTTTTCCTATTTTAATGACAGACTATTTTATTAGTGGCTCAGAAGCAGAGTGTTTTAATGCAAAATGCAAAGACATTGTCCCTCTCTTCCTTTAATAAAGAATCACTCTCTCATTCCTGACAAATCTCTTTTTTCTGGGCTTTCAGGATGTTGAGCTATCCTAGCTCACGTTCTGCCAAGTACTTCATATTTCCAGCTTCCTCTCCAGCTCTTCGCTTCCTCTCAACTCTCACTACACAAGCCAGGCACTCTGCCAGGAGCCTAGGATTCAAAAATTAATAGCCTTTAAACCCTATTCTCAATAAGAGGAGAGTCTTACTCTACAAAGGAAGACTCTTACCTTTCTGACCTCTTATATTTGCATCGTACTCACTTAACAAGATATTTATTGAGCATCCCCCACGTGCCACACCTTACTCTAAGAGCAAAAGTAAAATAGAAAAAATGCAAATTCCTGCCCTCATGCAGCTTACATTTTTGTGCGGAAGGGTATGGAGAAAGATGATACACTAAACAGATAAGTTAAATACAGGATGTATCAGACAGTGGCAGAATAGCAGAGCAGTAAAGAACAGACTCTGAAGCCGGACTTCTGTGTTCAAACACAACTCTGCTGCTTACCACTGTTACAGCTTCTCTATGCCTCGGTTCCCCCAATTGCAAAATGGGGAGGATCCTAGTATTTTCTTCTTAGTGTTATCAAAGGATTAAATGAATTAATATTTTAAAAGCCTCTGGAACAGTGACTGGTGTGATGAAGTGCATGTAGTATTTATTAAAGAAAGAAAAAAATAAAGAAAAACTTAAGGAAAAAAGATACATGCTATGAAGAAAAGTGAAGCCAGGCTAGGACGTGGATGGGGGGCGGGGAGGCTGGAACTCTACACAGGGTCACCATGGGCTCGTAGAGAAGGTGACCCTGGAATAGAACCTTAAAAGAATCAGGGCACAAGGCTTTCAGATCCCTTCAGGGGGAGAGTTCCAGAACGAAGGAGCAGGTGGTGCAAAGGCTGAGAAGCAGGAGTGTGTAGATGTGCTCAGCCATGGTGGGAGCCCAGGGTGGGTTGGAAAAGTGAGAGAAGCACAGAGTAGCAAGAGGTGGGTCACCTCCTTGGTGCCTCTATTACTACCTGACTTCTTATTTCTAAACCAATTCCAGATCCTAATCACTTTTTTCTCTTAATTTCCAAAGTATATTTGAATCATACTTATTTTATTTTTATTTCCTAGGGAATGCCATCAGACATACTGTCTGCATTTTCTAAAGATTTTCCACAGTTCTTTCTTTGAAAACTGTTATATTATTGTCCATTTCCAGTCTGCAGGATCCTCTCTTATCCCCTACTATTCCTCAAGGGTTATCAGCAGTGGGTCTGTGATCAACATTCCTGAGAATCTGGGGATGTAATTTGCCTCAATTTTATGGCTTGATCTTGTTCAAAGTGGAGCTTAAGTGGAGAAGCATCCCCACTAACCAGATGCATGTCTCCTTGGGTCTTCTCTTGACTGTGTCTGTAGTGCCTTTTCCAGAGCTTTCTCTCAGCATCAACAGCTCCCTCAAGCAGTTAGGATACCCTTTTTGTCTTTCTCTTTTTCAGAAAAATCTCAATTTAGGGGATCTGAGGATCCTCCTGGCATCATTATCACAGTTGCATTTAGTTACCTTCTCCATATTGTTGCTAATTTTATGTTTTTCCTTTTATCTTTGTAAGAATTCTTTAAAATTTGAGGTTATCGGACACTCCCTGGGTAGGCTTTTAATTTTCTTGTTTTTCTTTTCTTTTCTTTATGCTCAGAGACCTTCAACTTTGTTTGCTGCAAAGATCACAAGAGATTGTTTGTCACATTATGTTTATTTAGGTTCTTCCGAAACTTCCTGACTCATTTTCCTTTGAGGTGGTATTGGGCATCAAGAAGGTAACTTAAATTATTAAAACGGACTGGCTGGGCCTTTGATGAACTGCAGAACTTCCCATGGAAAGGCGGCAGCTACTACTCTGTTCTAGCTGATCAACTGAGTGTTGTCAAACCAGGCTACTTTTCAGAGAAGGTGAAAACCAGAAATTCTGCATGCAAGTTGCATTTGGTTCCTAAGGCTGCATGGCTGAGTGACTGAGTAGTGTAAACAACAGGTACACATTGTCTCCCAGTTCTGGGGGCTGCAAGTCTGAGACCAAGGTGTCAACAGGGATGGTTTCTTCTGAGGACTGTGGGAAAGAATCTGTTCCATGCCTCTCCCCTAGCTTTTGGTGCTTTCCTGGCAAACATCATTCCTTGTTTTGTCGAAAGCATCGCCCAGTCTGCCTTCATCTTCACATGGTGATCTCCCTGTGTGCATGTCTGTGTCCAAATGTCCCCTTTTTATAATGGCACCAGTCATACTGGATTGGGGGCCCACTCCACTCCAGTATGACATCATCTTAACTACTTACATTTACAATGACATCTATTTCCAAATAAGATCACATCTAAGGTACTAGAGGTTAAGCCTTCAACATATGCATTTTGGGAGACAACTCAGCTCCTAACACAAGTTACTGATTTTAAAATGTTAGCAATCCTCTCCAATATATATTTTTTTTAATTTTTAAAGACTTTTTAAAGGCGGTTTTAGGTTCACTGTAAAGTTAAGAAGAAGGAACAGAGATTTTCCACATACCCTCTGCCGCCACACATGCATAGCCTCCCCCATTTTTTTTTTTACATCCTTATTGGAGTATAATTGCTTTACAATGGTGTGTTAGTTTCTGCTTTATAACAAAGTGAATCAGTTATACATATACATATGTTCCCATATCTCTTCCCTCTTGCGTCTCCCTCCCTCCCACCCTCCTCCCTATCCCACCGCTCTAGCTGGTCACAAAGCACTGAGCTGATCTCCCTGTGCTATGCGGCTGCTTCCCACTAGCTATCTACCTTACATTTGGTAGTGTATATATGTCCATGCCACTCTCTCACTTTGTCACAGCTTACCCTTCCCCCTCCCCATATCCTCAAGTCCATGCTCTAGTAGGTCTGTGTCTTTATTCCTGTCTTACCCCTAGGTTCTTCATGACATTTTTTTTCTTAGATTCCATATATATGTGTTAGCATACGGTATTTGTCTTTCTCTTTCTGACTTACTTCCCTCTGTATGACAGACTCTAGGTCCATCCACCTCACTACAAATAACTCAATTTCATTTCTTTTTACGGCTGAGTAATATTCCATTGTATATATGTGCCACATCTTCTTTATCCATTCATCCGATGATCCCCCATTATTAATGTCCCTCGCCAGACTAGTACATTTGTTATGATTGATGACGAACCCACATTGACACATTATAATCACCCAAAGTCCATAGTTTACATTACAGTTTACTCTTGGTGTTTTGTGTTCCATGAGTTTGGCCAAATATGTCATGACATGTGTCCATCGTTATGGTATCATACAGAGTATTTTCACTAACTTATTTTTAATCCACAGGCAGTCCCCGTAAAAACATGCTTACAAGCCACACCTAGTCCGTGGGTCACAAGTTTGTAACTCTGGTTCAGTCTTTAGCCCTGAGATCTCAGCTGCTTCTGCTCTTAGGTGGTGTGCAGTGCATTCCTGAAGGTTAAGCCACTTCTTTGACCACCTTCAGGATTAGTCACTTTTATAAATGATAGATAACATCATTTGTAAAAATGAATATGTGCCGTCAAGCTCCTATTGTGCCTATTTCCTAACCTGGTCTGTCCTGACACTTAAAATGTATTATTATATATGGAAAAGCGCTCAAGGTTATTCACCACAGTGCGGGCTTTTGTGGGGGGCTCTGAAGTCACTTAATTGTAATGAAGAGCTTTTTGTGTGTGAAATTTTTTGAAAAGCATTAGCGAATGAACCCAGATATTCCCAAACTGTGAATATTTAGTCAAACTTCATTCATATACATCTTATTCTGCATATTGCATTATAAATAATTAAGATGGAGATAAAATTGTAAAATATTCAGGATGATTTTTGTTTACAAATTATCAATTTTTTAACCTTCCACTGAATATAAAAATATGATGATGTGGTGTGCATTTATAAAAAACGGAAGATGAAATTTCACTAGAAATTAGAAAAAACGTTAAACTGAACATTTTAGGGTAAGAGATTAAAAAATATTTTACTACTTTGAAAATCTGTCCCTTTAACGAATTGAAACATGAAAGAAAGTTTTCAAAGTGGCTAATTACAGCTATTAAAATTGCATGAGGATTTTTTGTATTATCTATAAAAATTCAGCTTGCAGACTTTCACATATGTCTATCTCTAGAGCGAATAAAACTATGAATAGGAAATTGCCCCTCACTTCCTCTCTTCTGGAAGTTTGCTGCATATTTTCACAACAGACAGGTTATGCTTTGCTCTAGATGAAAATTCAAATTATCTACAAAACTCTACCCCCCTGCTTTGTTTAGGGTCTCATAGTTATGGGAGATGAATTGCTTGATTGTGTAGTTATTTACCAGATTTTGCTTTTACAGAATCAATAAATCAAGCCTGCTCTTTGGGAAAGTCATTGTTATAACCACCTCATAAGTTCTTTCATCGAGTGGGCCTTCTTATGCAATTCAGGTTTATAAGCACAGCTTCTTCACAAAGGTAAAACTCATGTTCATTTTTGCAAAGAAGAGTTAAGGAAAGCAAGGCTTTGGAAAGAACTCATGATAAGAGAACTAAAACATTCCTTTATCAATAATGTAACCGAATGCGGAAGCCCCGAGGTAACAGGCATTGCCACGTCAGGCACTCGGGCTACAAACACGGAACCTCTGTTCATAGTCGTTTGCTCCTGTTGGCCAACTTGCTCAAGCTTGAACCCTTTTGTACTGCTCTTTAGGCCCTAGGTTTAGTACCAGTACCAATCTGGATTCTCAGTTGCAAACAGTAGATATTAACTCTGGCTTATTTATGCAGAAAAAAATAATTCATTGGAAAGATGTCAGGGAGTTTCCTGAGTCAATAAGAAGATTGGAGAACTAGGCTAAGAAAACTGGAGAATCAGGGAGACCGGGCAGCAAGAATCCAGTCCACCCAACCACAGACACTGTCTAGTTGGGATGATACAACTGGAATTGCAACCACTGAACCACTCACTAGTGACATCACTGGCACTACAGGTAGACCCCCCTGCCATGCTACAGGTCCCTTAACTTCTCTGTCACTATGGCCCCTGGATTGGATACGTTTAGGTCAAATCCATGCCTTTGCTCGAAAAAAACAAAAACAACTGTCTTACTTCGCTTTCCAAAAAGGAATGTGGAGCTTTCCCTCCCACTGATTCTGAAATTTCCTCAAAAGGGAAATGTACTTAGTTTTTGGGTTGCCAAAGCTGAACAAATGCCACTAAGCTCCACCCCATTAAGTCTCCAGTATTCATCTATACCTTTTTTTAAACTTATAGTTCAAAAAATTACAATGCAATTGATCTTTCATAGAATCAATACACACACACACCTCCTCTTCAAGGGAGGACAACCCAAAATTTCATCATATATGCCTCTGGCTCAAGCATGGGACTTTGGAATGATGTCCATTCTTCCTCCAGTTTTGTCACAGTCCTGAATGGATATTCTGGTACCTATGCATTACATTTTAGAGTTATCTATCACCACACCCTTGAAATTCAATAGTGGGAGATAGGAAGAATGAAACGGAAAAATAGTTAAACTATACACATAACACAGCATGAATGGAAAAGCAGGAAAAAGTTATAGTACTTGTTTTACTAGCTGGTCAGGACAATATCTACAGTATATGACTTTCCTCCTTTCCAACTTATCTCAACCTATGCCTCAGCCAGTTGGGGTTCTTTAGTCAGTGACATAACCTAAATGTTTACTTTTCAGGAATCTGTACCTTGATGTTTCTATTCACATGGCGTTCCACTGAATGTAACAACTGGATCTAGTTGTACAAAGAAGTATTGTATGAGATAACTGTTTTGTGATAGTTGGTTTTGTTTGTTTGCCTGTTTTTAGAATCTCTCTCCTTCCTGTTTCCCCTGACATGAAGATGTCAAAAAGACTAAATAGAAGTATTCACTTCTAATTCAATAAAACCATTCTTATATATCTCTTGATGAAAACATTTCTCCTTCAGATGATAAAACCTCTAAAAAAGCAGAGTCCAGAATTATAAAGCAGAGACACAAACATTTTGCCAATGGATAAATAGTTTTAATTACCAAAGCTGCCACACCACTGCCATTCCTTTGGAGTTTGGAAAGAAACAGCAACATATATTGGTTCAGAATATACATTAGTTCAGAGGGTACATAGAACCTTATAAGACAGCATTCCAACTTGGCAGAGTGATTGTTCATCTGACAACTTACCAGAGTCTATTTTTATTTTTAACATCTTTATTGGAGTATAATTGCTTTACAATGGTGTGTTAGTTTCTGCTGTATAACAAAGTGAATCAGCTATACATATACATATATTCCCATTTCTCCTCCCTCTTGCGTCTCCCTCCCACCCTCCCTATCCCACCCCTCTAGGTGGACACAAAGCACCAAGCTGATATCCCTGTGCTATGTGGCTGCTTCCCACTAGCTATCTATTTTACATTCAGTAATGTATATATGTCCATGCCACTCTCTCAGTTTGTCCTAGCTTACCCTTCCCCCTCCCGTGTCCTCAAGTCCATTCTCTATAGTTGCATCTTTATTCCTGTCCTGTCCCTAGGTTCTTCAGAACCACTTTTTTTTTTTTTTTTTAGATTCCATATATATGTGTTAGCATACGGTTTTTGTTTTTCTCTTTCTGACTTGCTTCACTCTGTATGACAGTCTCTAGATCCATCCACTTCACTGCAAATAACTCAATTTCAGCTCTTTTTATGGCTGAGTAATATTCCATTGTATATATGTGACACATCTTCTTTATCCATTCATCTGTCGATGGATACTTAGGTTGCTTCCATGTCCTGGCTATTGTAAATAGAGCTGCAATGAACATTGTGGTACATGACTTTTTTTGAATTACAGTTTTCTCAGGGTATATGCCCAGTAGTGGGATTGCTGGATCATATGGTAGTTCTATTTTTGGTTTTTTAAGGAACCTCCATACTGTTCTCCATAGTGGCTGTATCAGTTTACATTCCCACCAACAGTGCAAGAGGATTCCCTTTACTCCTCACCCTCTCCAGCATTTATTGTTTGTAGATTTTTTGATGATGGCCATTCTGACCAGTGTGAGGTGATACCTCATTGTAGTTTTGATTTTCATTTCTCTAGTGATTAGTGATGTTGAGCATCCTTTCATGTGTTTGTTGGCAATCCGTATATCTTCTTTGGAGAAATGTCTATTTAGGTCCTCTGACCATTTTTGGATTGGATGTTGGTTTTTTTTTTGATATTGAGCTGCATGAGCTGCTTGTATATTTTGCAGATCAACCCTTTGTAAGTTGCTTCATTTTCAAATATTTTCTCCCATTCTGAGGGTTGTCTTTTCATACTGTTTATGGCTTCCTTTGCTTTAAGTTTCATTTTGTCCCATTTGTTTATTTTTGTTTTTATTTCCATTTCTCTAGGAGGTGGGTCAAAAAGGATCTTGCTGTGATTTATGTCATAGAGTGTTCTGCCTATGCTTTCCTCTTAAGAGTTTTATAATGTCTGGCCTTACATTTAGGTCTTTAATCCATTTTGAGTTTATTTTTGTGTATGATGTTAGGAAGTGTTCTAATTTCCTTCTTTTACACATAGCTGTCCAGTTTTCCCAGCACCACTCATTGAAGAGACTGTCTTTTCTCTATTTTATATTCTTGCCTCCTTTATCAAAGATAAGGTGATCATATGTGCATGGGTTTATCTCTGGGTTTTCTATCCTGTTCCATTGATCTGTATTTCTATTTTTGTGACAGTACCATACTGTCTTGATTACTGTAGCACTGTAGTATAGCCTGAAGTCCAGGAGCCTGATTCCTCCAGCTCCGTTTTTCTTTCTCAAGATTGCTTTTGCTATTCGGGCTCTTTTGTGTTTCCATACAAATTGTGAAATTTGTTGTTGTAGTCCTGTGAAAAAGGCCATTGGTAGTTTGATAGGGATTGCCTTGAATCTGTAGATTGCTTTGGGTAGTATAGTCATTTTCACAATGTTGATTCTTCCAATCCAAGAACATGGTATATCTCTCCATCTGTTTGTATGTCTTTAATTTCTTTCATCAGTGTCTTATAGTTTTCTGCATACCGGTCTTTTGTCGCCTTTGGTAGGTTCATTGCTAGGTATTTTATTCTTTCTATTGCAATTTACCATAGTCTTAATTGGCCTTTTTAGTATTCTATAAGTAAAACTGAGCAGGATCCTGTGGGGCCTTCCCAGGGACTCCCTACCCTCCCTGCTGTGTCCCTCACCTCTTGTTTGTAGAAAAGCTTTAGCCTCCTAGGCCTTCCCCAAGTTCCAAAGAGCAAATTTAATCAGAGATGTGAGGAAATGAAGAAACAAAGGAGAACAGTCAAGCAAGACAAAACAATAACAGTTTAGCTATAAAACAACATCAAGGGGCTTCCCTGGTGGCGCAGTGGTTGAGAGTCCGCCTGCCGATGCAGGGGACACGGGTTCGTGCCCCGGTCCGGGAAGATCCCACATGCCGCGCAGCGGCTGGGCCTGTGAGCCATGGCCACTGACCCTGCGCGTCCGGAGCCTGTGCTCCGCAACGGGAGAGGCCACAACAGTGAGAGGCCCGCGTACCACAAAAAAAAAAACAAAAAAAACAACATCAAGGACCTTTGGTTCCTCCTCAAGGGCTATAGATAATATCCTGAACCATATCCTTAAGTTGTTTTGCAAATACTAAAACCTCCACCAGGTGGAAGAAGTTAACTGCATGCCGACCACCAGCAAGTAGACCCCAGACCAGTTGGAACCAAAAGGTTGATGACTGAGATTCCCTAAACCTCACTCTGTTACCTCACCATCAACCAATCAGAGAATTGTGCATGAGCTGATCACACACCCTGTGACCCTCTCCCTGACACTGTTTGAAAAATAGGAAAATAGTTTATAGTTAGGTTAATTCATTCAACAAATATTTATTACATGCCTAGTGTATCCAGGCATTGTTAGTCTCAGGAAGATTCAATCAAAAATTACATACATAATTCCTGCCCCCATGAAGGTTCAGTCTAGGTGGAGATATGGCCAAATAAGCAGACATTTATAATATCATGTAATAAATTTTATAAAATTTTATAGACTGCTACAGAGACACACAGAAAGAACACTTAATCCAAATTGGGTAGGTTTGAAGACTTGGTCAGAAATGAGGTTTTAGGTAAAGTAACATCTAAACTGAAACCTAATGAATAAGTAGGGGTTAACTTGGTAAATGGCAAAAGAGGAATAGATGCATAAGAAGATAATGATTGAGTGGAGGAAAACAAGGGGTCTGGCTGGAGCATAGGCTACACAGAGTAGAGTGTGAGTAAATAGTGATGGAGCTGGTGAGGTGACTGGGCATGTCGGGTTGAGAAGCCTTGTGAGACACATTAAGGAGGAAAAACTTTATCTTGAGCTCACTATAAAGCCATAAATACTTGTTTAGGAAAGTAGCATGATCATTTTGGGGCTTGAAACCATTGTTCTGTGGCAGTATGGAGAATTATCTAGAGGCAGGTAAGATGGAAACAAAGAGACCAAATAAGAGGAAACTGTCATCATCAGGAATGATAATGGCCTGAAATTATGTCTAAAGAATACCAACATGGAGAGAAGTAGATGGAATTTATTTAAAATTAGGAAGTGAAAACAAAAATATTTGGCAATTATCTGATATGCATGATGAGGAAGACAAATGAGTCAAGGACAACCTAGGCTTGTCTGGCTTGGGTTACTTAGTGATGAAGATGCCATCTACTCTGAGAGAGAACAAATATAGATCAGATGAGTGGTGAGGGGATGCTGAGTTAAATTCATGACATACTGAATTGGAATTTTCTGTGACATGTTTCAGTGGAAATGTCTAAAAGGTATTTGGAGAATCTGAAGTCTGGAGAGATGGCCAGGCAGGGGCTCTAAATTCCATAGTTGCCAACACATGGGCTGTAAATAAGGGTAATGTGCTGTCTGAGATCAGACAGGAAGACTATATAGAGTGAGAAGGGATGAAGGAGCATCTTCATCTGGGAAGACGGAGAACTCCTCGGTTGTAAAGATGGGAAGAAGCAGAGATGAGGGCAGATGTAAGTCACGGTGTGGTATGTAAGTCAGAAATTTGATTGAATTTTGTGGGAACTGGGAGGCCAGGTCATCACTGGGAAAGTACATCAAGGGAAACATGAAAGAGAGGAATGACCAGAAAACAGAAGAATTGTTAGACAGTTAGTTGGGTTTGGAGTCCAGGAATTTATAGCCATTTCAGACTATAGGGCAGAGGAAGCTTTCTCTCTCTTCCAGTCAGAACTCTCAGTGGCCCTGGTGTAGACTCAGAGAGAACACAAAGGAAAGGCTGGTGTAGACTCAGAGAGAACACAAAGGAAAGGACTGAATGATGAAAAGGGATGATAGAAATCATGACTCACACAAGCCAATTTACAGAGCAAAGAACAAATGGAAACAAGAATGTGTGTTTTAATAGACAAAGAGTGTCCTGCCCTCTCCATTCTTTTTGAAATATTTCCTCAAAAGACAGATAACTACACTGCAAGACAGATCAAATTAGTATTGTGTTGTTGCTATTGTTGTTGTTTTTTAAAGAATGAAGTTTAAGATACAAGCATCCAGGAAGAAGACAAGAGCAAAGCAAAGCAAAACAAAACAAAAAATGTTTCTCTACAACGTAAATAAAAATCAGGCTAGTTTTGGACTTCTGTAACACTAAATGGAAGAAAACAGAGTTTTGAGAGGGAAAAAGTGACCTAAAGGAACTATGTTATACATTTGTATTTATTATTTAAAAAAAAATACTTTGTTACTCACAATATCCAATTGAGGATAAAAAACCTTGAGCGTCCCCAAATAGAGCACCTTAAGGGACTCTTTCCATCTTGCAGTTCAACAAGGATCATCCTACTTGTCTGCTCATCTGCCTATGAATCTGGAAAGGCGATTCAATATCTCATGTTGCTTTATGGTTCAGGGGAGGGGTCCATCTTTTCTTAATCATTATCTTCAGGGTTCTGTAGTTTAGCAACGGTCAGGAAGACTTGCTCCAGTGTTATCTATGGAAATAATCTTCTAAATTGAATTGCTCTTCAGCTTCCTCCAAAATACCAAACACCTTTTCCCAGTTAAGGTTCATGTTGAGAATGTTGTAATTAAGGACCCCTTGATTCTCTGCTTTAACACCTTACCAATAACTCTTATGCAGAAGCTTCTCCAATAGTTTCTTAGTGTATGTGAAATTTTTGTTTGTATAGTTTTTCAGGCAGAGCCGTTGGGAACAATCTCCTCTAAATTCTTATGTGTTCATAACCGTGAATTTTATTCTTGAAGGTCATTTTGGCTGTGTATAAAATCTTTGGCTTGAATTTTTCTTAGCATAAAATGTTTTGTCACAAAATCTGAGATCAATCTTTCTTTCCTTTGTCTTTTTAACTTGATAGCCAAAGCTCTGTCACCCTTTGTTATTAAAATACAATAGTTATATTGGAATATTCCTTGGTGTTGACAATATTGGGTCAATTTTTCAGGTTGTCCTTTCAATAAGTAGGTTTGTCTTCTCTCAGGAAATTTTCTTGAATGATAGTCTTTAGTATTTGTTCTTTTCTGTAGCTTTTCTTTTTTTCTTTGTGGGCTATTTTCATAGATGTGTTGGATTGTCCTTACTTTGCCTCTCTCTTATTTTCCCTCTTGAATACTTGTCTTCTTTTTTGTTTGATGGTTTTCTGTTTTTCTCCTTGCCAATCTCCATTTCCTCTGTACTTTCTGCGTTGTCTATTTGTACTTGATAGTGAAGTATTTCTGAAATGTTTACTTAAAAAATTCTCTCCAATACTGTCAGCTATCTTTGCATTTGTACTTATTCTGAATTAAAAGTCAGTATTTAATCTGTGAAGGCAAAATAAAGGCAATCTTAGATAATATAAAGGCTTGAGAAATTTAATACTCATATCCTCTTTTTGAAAAAAAAATTGAAGATCTATTCAACAGACTTAGAGGTAATGAAAATCAGAAGTTCGATAACATAGTATTCTTGAAAGATTCCATAGACTCTGAAGCCAATTAAACAGAGAAATAAATTAGAATAATTGTAAATCTAACAGAATTCTAAATGCAAATGCTAAAAGGTATTTTTTTAAAAGCTATGTAATATTTTTGAATAAAATAGAAAATATATAAATCATACACTTAATGCATTCAGTGTTTATATGAGCAAAAAGAAACAAAATGTTGTTATGTTTAGCCATTAAAAAATTAGAGAAAGCACAATTACGCAAAATTTGCCACAAGAGTTTACTATTGACAGGTATTTTTGTAAATCTATTATGGCTATATAACCATAAAGCTTAATATGTTAATAACAGGAATTTCTAATACTTATTTAAAGAAAGCAGATTTTGAAATAATCTAATAATTGTAGAAAAATGTACAATTATCAAAAAATTACTACTAAATACAATGTAACAATTCTAGTTATTTTTATACAAAAAATTTCTGTACTGTTTAAATATTGCAAAAGTTGCAAGCCTCTTAATTGACAGTCAGTACAATCGTGTATCAAAACCTGACAAGAATACCATATAAAAAAAAACTACAGACCAGTTTCATTTGTAAGTAAAGAAACCTGTTCTATACATTCTATACTAGAATATATAATATATGCTAGAACATATAATATTATTCTAGTATATTCTATACTAATTATTCTATACTAGCAAATCTTTTAAAATGCCTTCTTAATTTTTTTCCAATTCTAAAAGTAATACATGTCATAGCAACTAAAATAATTTAAAAATAAAATTCTAGCAACGAGTATCCTAAGGACTGTTAAGAGAATAATATTCCAAGGACAAGTAAGTTTCATTCCAGTAACATAAAAATGCTTCAGTATTAGAAATAAATTAGTGTCTGGGGGGGGGGGTCTTCGTTATCTCAGGATAATAGGAGATGATTTTTAGAAGTTAATTCAGTTAAAATAGAAAGCATACATACATAGTAGGTAGTTTCAAAAAATAAAAACTTTTATTGGGATTTTATCTAAAACAAATAAATTTATGAAATGTATTTGCTTATATCTAACAAAATACAGCTTGGAATTGAAGTTATGATCTAATTTCATACTAAAATAAAAATGAATTAAATGTTAAGAATTTTTAAAAGTATTTCTCAAATAAAATTATATGACCACATTTTCATAATTATCATAGAAAAGTCCTTCTGGCAAAATTTCTGGAGGACTCCATTCATTTTCCAAGGAACTTTTGATCCACTGAGAGCCAAAGCATTCTCTCTCAAATGCATTTAATGTTGTCAACCTTTTTGATGTTTCCTTCTTTACACACTGCACTGGTTTAAATCTCTCAGAACCTTTTGTTTCAGTGGATTTGAGCGTGATCCTAGCAGTTGTTCAACATTTTTTTTTCAATTTCATGAAATCATATGTATTTTTATAACATTTGCTATTTTGCTTTACAATTGATTTGGATTGTTTAATATTTAGTGTCTAAAGTCAATATAACATATAAAATTAGTATTACAATGAGATAAGCTCATGAGAAAGGGACTAAATCTAAAAGTGTTCAATTATTAGTGAATATCTTTGCATTCTGGTGACATTTATACCCTTACATAATCTTAGGAGCTCAGGGGACTTAAATAATAAATAATGTATCAGTGAGACCACATATTCCCCCTCGCTCCTACCTCATACACTTCATAAATCTTTATTTTACCATATGAAAGGGGGGGAAACGAGGATATGTATCTCAAAAATTTCAAATACACGTATTCAGGAAAAAAATCATACCTCATTAGGAAAAAAAATCATATACACCTGATAGATAAATAATTCTTTAACAAGATTTTTTAAAATCTCAAACATACAGTTGTTTGGTTAATGGGGTAATACTAGAAGCATTATCATTAAAAATCGGTCTAAGACAAAGTCAATTTCTAGCACCACTACTATTTAACATAGTTTTGGAAGTTTTGATCAAATCAATAAGACTAGAAAAATGAATGGGACAAATTTCTTGGAAATGGATAAAATTATTAATATTTAAAATGGAATGATTGAATAATTAGAAAAGCTAAGAGAATAAACTAAAATATTGCTGAAACAACAAGGGAAATTCCTCTTCTATTCAGCAGCAAAAATCAGGCCAAAAAGTATCAAGGAGTTACTCTAGTCATACTAGCAGAAAAACACATAAAATATTAGAATATTTAGCCAAATAATGAACAGAACCTACATGAAGAAAAGTACACAACTTTACTGAAGGACATGAAGAAGACAAATAAATGTAGAAATAAATATGTTACTGGAAGGAAAGACTTGATATTGTCAAGATGTCATTTGCCCTCATATAATTTATATAAGTAATGCAATCATAATCCCTTCATGGGAAACGTCATAAAATAATTCTAATTTTCACCTGGAAGAATACACTGACAAAATTAGCCAAGAAGAAGAAAGGAAAAAGACAAGTAATGAAGGAAACTTGCATTGTCAGAAATAAAAATATAACATTACCATAGTGAGAAACACAGAGGTACTTGCTCAGGAAACGACAAATCATTGGAACATAATGGAAACTCTAGAAACAAGATGTTTACACACACAGTATAACAAGATACCATGTAAATTATAATGTTGACACATAAAATCATTAAGGAAGTACTAAATTAACAAAAAATCCTGGGACATTTTTAGTTGGAAAACAATTTATTGGTTTTAGAATCAGAGCTACTCAACAATAAATAAAATTTGGATCTGATTTTGGACTCTGGGACAATAGGTACTTGGACATTTTTTGGAAGTCATTCATGGTTGAAATTGCACAAAAGCAGGTATGAATGCAAAAAACTATAAAGAATTGGACTGGATAAAAACTTTGAGGAATTAATATATTTATGGGCAGAAAAGGAAAGAGCCTGTGAAGAGACCCTGGGTCCTCAAAGTCTAGAAAGCAAACAGTAGCAAGAAGGAGGCACTGTAAGGAACTTTAATTGGGAATAATTGCGCCTCAGATAAACCTCATTGGCTACGATACTGCCACTGCACAAAGCTGTAAGAAACTTTAAAAACATTAGAGAGACTTAAGAAAACACTGGATTTGACAATAGTCATTGGTGTTTTGTGAAAGAGCAAAAATTTTAAAGTAAAGGATAAAGTAGAGAATAAAGAATTGCATTCAAAGGTAGACTCTGGGGCTTCCCTGGTGGCGCAGTCATTGAGAGTCCGCCTGCCGATGCAGGGGACATGGGTTTGTGCCCCAGTCCGGGAAGATCCCACATGCTGCGGAGCGGCTCGGCCCGTGAGCCATGGCCGCCGAGCCTGTGCGTCCGGAGCCTGTGCTCCGCAACGAGAGAGGCCACAACAGTGAGAGGCCCGCGTACCACACACACACACAAAAGGTAGACTCTGTATTTAAATTATTTGGCTGTGAAACAGAGAAGAGGTGACAAAAGTATGTTTATAGACTATCATGCTAGGCCCTTACAAGTTTCTTAACCTTTAGTTTCGCTTTTAACTTTTTTAACACACTACCTTTGGTGGGGGTAGTAGTTAAGTTTACTGACATGATTTATATGGTACCATTCACCCATTTTGGTTATACTGTTCCATGAACTGTCATGTAACCACCACCACCATCACGACCATAGGATATTTTCATCACCCGCAAAAGCTCCGTCTCTTTGCAGTGAGCCCTCATCCCCACCCTGAACCCATGGCACCCACTGAACTCTTTTCAGTCCCTACAGCCTTGCCTTTTCCAGAGTGCAATATAAACAAACACATATAGTATACAGCTTCTTGAGTCTGACTTCTTTCACTTAGCATAATACTTTTGACATTCATCCATGCTTTGCATGTACCCTTTTTATTACTAAGTAGTATTCTATTTTACAAGTATGACATGATTTCATTGCCACCAAAGTAATCCTTACAACTAACTACTGAAGGAAATGTCATTACTTCCATTCTACTGAAGATAAAAAATTCCATGAGGTCAATCAGCCTCCTGAAATCCAGGGCTAATAGGAGCTGGACCTGGGATTCATACCCAGGCCTGTCTAACTCCAAGACACAGGGACAGCCCACACCTTAGAGACTGAAAAAAGAAAAAAAGCAAGGAATGATGGCAGGTCCAGAAGATGGAACAAATGATGATTTTTAAACATTTTATTAATAACTTGTTTTTCATTAAAAACAAAATAAAATGTTTTTCATAAAACTTGTGCTTGCTCAAGTTTCACACCTCCCCTACCCCCTTTTGTATATTTCAATATTTTCAAAGATAATATAAGAATTTGGGGGAATTCAGTCCTCTTTGCACCCCTGGAACACTTAAAGCAAATTGAGCTTAAAGAGCTTAAAGCAAATTGAACTTCTGATTTGGATCCGTTCCTGAGGGCCATTTGCTACAGCCCCATGCTTCCATCAAACGTACAGTGCGTGATCAGAAGGACTCATACTATACATAGAAAAAGGACAAACTGCATTTGAGTCTGTTCATTTCTAAATTTAACAGTTCATTTTTGTGTTTATGTAGAGCAGCATCAAAGCTCTGCTTTGCCAATACTGGATTTTATTTAATTCTTAGATTTATACTAATTCATCCATTGCCTGACTTTTGCAAATCGCATCTCCTTGCAGGAATGATTTTGTGCACATTTAGAAAACAAGTTGATCAGAATTCCCACTGCCTTTGGTCCCACAGCAAGTTCCCCTCCTTTTTTTTTTTTTTTTTTTAGCATCTTTATTGGAGTATAATTGCTTTACAATGGTGTGCTAGTTTCTGCTTTATAACAAAGTGAATCAGGTATACATATGTTCCCATATCTCTTCCCTCTTGCGTCTCCCTCCCTCCCACCCTCCCTATCCCACCCCTCTAGCTGGTCACAAACCACCTAGCTGATCTCCCTGTGCTATGCGGCTGCTTCCCACTAGCTATCTATTTTACGTTTGGTAGTGTATATATGTCCATGCCACTCTCTCACTTTGTCACAGCTTACCCTCCTTTTTTTGAAGATAATACAGGCACCCTGCAAGGGCCACCACCAGGGAATGTGTTTCACATCACAACACAGATGGCTCGTTTACACCATTTCCCCTGCTCAGGGAAATTTTTAGGGATGGAATCAAATTTTTCTTTTCGTGGCATGATGTGTCTTGTAATCCCATTCTAGTCAAAACCTGGTTTTTCCCTTGAAGTACAGTAGGAAACTATTCTGTTTCATTTCTTTTAACATATGAAGACACAGGAATTGGAACAAACAGTTACCCACCCCCAGCTGCTTGCCAACTTTTAAATAATTCTTTCAATAATCATCCTAAAAGTCAGCACTCACCTTAAGGCTCACAAAGTGACATCTAGATCTTCCCTCTTGAATTTGGAGCATTTAACTCATTAATATAGAAAGGATTCGGGTCAGTCTCTTTTTACGTGAAACATTATTGGTAAAAGCTAGAACAATTGTTTTCAGCCTTTATTGTAACTTGGAATTAGCTGAGGAGCTTTTAAAATATAGTGTTGCCTGGACCCCAGCACCACAATTGCCCACACAATTTTGCGAGGGTAAGAGGAGGTTCTGAGCATCAAAATTTATAAAGTTTCCTCAGGAGATTTTAATGAATAGCTCAGGTAAAATGTTTTTTAACTGGTCTAGAATCTCTAATCAAACATTCAGTAAGACGCCAATAAAGAAATTTATTTGCAGCACTCCCCCCTCCTGGAGGGCTCTGTCCCTGCACGCAATTTTCTGGAGGGGTCGACCCCAGTGCACCCCCCTTCTGGAGAGGTCGTTGGCGCTGAAGCCAGGCAGGATTTGGGGGGCACTCAGAATCCTTCTGATGGAGCTCTGCATTTGAAGCCTGGATGCAGGAGTTTTCAGAAAAAGACGGTGCTGTGCATGATGGCTGTTTGCCTTGATAGATAGACCCCTGAGTCACAAAGGACACTTTGATGCCACCCATGGATTTCCTCATATGCTTCACTGACACACGGCACAGTGTCCTCCTTTTCAGAGAGAAGAGTTCAGAGGATTCTTCTCTTGCTGTGATCACTGAGATTTTACAGGGCACTGCTTTCAAGAAGACTGAAGCTGGGGGCACCTTCAAGATGGCGAAAGATTAAGACGTGAAGATCACCTTCCTCCCCACAAATACATCAAAACTACATCTACATGTGGAACAACTCCTACACAGCACCTACTGAACACTGGCAGAAGACCTCAGACTTCCCAAAAGATGCCCTCAGGTGACCTACACTCAGTGGCAGGGCCAAATCCAAAGCTGAACCCAAGGAGTTGTGCGAACAAAGAAGAGAAAGGGAAATTTCTCCCAGCAGCCTCAGGAGCAGTGGATTAAATCTCCACAATCAACTTGATGTACCCTGCATCTCTGCAATACCTGAACAGACAACAAATTATACCAAAATTGAGGGGGTGGACTTTGGGAGCAAGTGTAGACTTGGGGTTTGCTGTATGTGACTGACTAGTTTCAGATTTATATGTTTATCTTACTTTAGTTTTTAGCGCTTGTTATCGTTGGTAGATTTGTTTATAGATTTGGTTGCTCTCTTCCTTTTTTATTTTATATATATATATATATTTTTTCTTTTTCTCATTTTGTGAGTGTCTATGTGTATGCTTCTTTGTGTGATTTTGTCTGTATAGCTTTGCTTTTGCCACTTATCCTAGAGTTCTGACTGGTTTTTTTTTTGGTTTCTTTGTTTGTTAGTATAGTTTTTAGCACTTCTTATTATTGAAGGATTTATTTTTTGCTGTGATTGCTCACTTCTTTCTTTCTTAATTACTTTTAAATTTTTATTTATTTATTTATTTACTTATTTTTGCGGTATGTGGCCTCTCCCATTGCGGAACACGGGTTCCGGACGCGCAGGCTCAACGGCCATGGCTCACAGGCCCAGCCGCTCCGTGGCATGTGGGATCTTCCCGGACCGGGGCACGAACCCATGTCCCCTGCATCGGCAGGCGGACTCTCAACCACTGCACCACCAGGGAAGCCCTACTTTTTTATTTTTAGTGATTTTATTTTATTTACTTTTTCATTTCTTTCTTTCTTTCTTACTTACATCCTTTCATTTTTTTCTCCCTTTTCTTCTGAGCCGTGTGGCTGACAGGGTCTTTGTGCTGTGGCCGGGTGTCAGGCCTGAGCCTCTGAGGTGGGAGAGCCTAGTTCAGGACATTGGTCCACAAGGGATCTCCTGGCCCCACGTAATATCAAACGGTAAAAGCTCTCCCAGAGATCACCACCTCAATGCTAAGACCCAGCTCCACTCAACCAGCAAGCTACAGTGCTGGACACCCTATGCCAAACAACTAGCAAGACAGGAACACAAACCACGCATTAGCAGAGAGGCTGCTTAAAATCATAATAAGTTCACAGACGCCCCCAAACACACCACCAGACGTGGTCCTGCCCACAAGAAAGACAAGATCCAGCCTCATCCACCAGAACACAGGTACTAGTCCCCTCCACCAGGAAGCCTACACAACCGACTGAACCAACTTTACTACTGGGACCAGACACCAAAAACAATGGGAACTACAAACCTGTAGTCCATGAAATGGAGACCCCAAACACAGCAAGTTAAGCAAAATGAGAAGACATAGAAATACACAACAGATGAAGAAGCAAGGTAAAAACCCACCACATCAAACAAATGAAGAGGAAAAAGGCAGTCTACCTGAAAAAGAATTCAGAGTACTGATAGTAAAGATGATCCAAAATCTTGGAAATAGAATGGAGAAACTACAAGAAACGTTTAACAAGGACCTAGAAGAACTAAAGAGCAAACAAGTAATGATGAACAACACAATAAATGAAATTAAAAATTCTTTAGAAGGAATCAGTAGCAGAATAACTGAGGCAGAAAAATGGATAAGTGACTTGGAAGATAAAGTAGTGGAAATAACTACTGCAGAGCAGAATAAAGAAAAAAGAATGAAAAGAATTGAGGACAGTCTCAGAGACCTCTGGGAGAACATTAAATGCACCAACATGTGAATTATAGGGGTACAAGAAGAAGAGAACAAAAAAGGGACTGAGAAAATATTTAAAGAGATTATAGGTGAAAACTTCCCTAATATGGGTAAGGAAATAGTCAATGATGTCCAGGAAACGCAGAGAGCCCCATACAGGATAAATGTAAGGAGAAGCATGTGAAGATACATATTAATCAAACTACCAAAAGGTAAATACAAAGAAAAAAAATTAAAAGCAGCAAGGGAAAAACAACAAATAACATAAAAGGGAATCCCCACAAGGTTAACAGCTGATCTTTCAGGAGAAACTCTGCAAGCCAGAAGGGAGTGGTAGGACATATTTAAAGTGATGAAAGGGAAAATCCCACAACCAAGATTACTCTACCCAGTAAGGATCTCATTCAGATTCAATGGAGAAATAAAAACCTTTACAGACAAGCAAAAGGTAAGAGAATTCAGCACCACCAAACCAGCTCTACAACAAATGCTAAAGTAACTTCTCTAGGCAGGAAACACAAGAGAAGAAAAAGACAATAACAAACCCAAAACAATTAAGACAATGGTAATAGGAACATACATATCGATAACTACCTAAAATGTAAATGGATTACATGCTCCAACTGAAAGACATAGACTGGCTGAATGGATACAGAAACAAGACCTGTACATATGTTGTCTACAAGAGACCCACTTCAGACCTAGGGACACAACCAGACTGAAACTGAGGGGATGGAAAAAGATATTCCATGCAAATGGACATCAAAAGAAAGCTGGAGTAGCAATTCTCATATCAGACAAAATAGACTTTAAAATAAAGACTATTACAAGAGACAAAGAAGGACAGTACATAATGATCAAGGGATCAATCCAAGAAGATGATATAACAACTGTAAATATTTATGCACCCAACATAGGAGCACCTCAATACTAAGGTAAATGCTAACAGCCATAAAAGGGGAAATTGACAGTAATACAATCAAAGTAGGGGACTTTAACACCCCACTTTTACCAATGGACAGATCACCCAAAATGAAAATAAATAAGGAAACACAAGCTTTAAATGATACATTAAACACAATGGACTTAATTGATATTTATAGGACATTCCATCTAAAAACAACAGAATACACTTTCTTCTCAAGTGCTAATGGAACATTCTCCAGGACAGACCATATCTTGGGTCACAAATCAGGCCTTGGTAAATTTAAGAAAACTGAAATTGTATCAAGTATCTTTTCCAACCGAAACACTATTGGATTAGATATCAATTACCGGAAAAAATCAGTAAAAAATACAAACACATGGAGGCTAAACAATACACTACTTAAAAACCAAGAGATCACTGAAGAAAACAAAGAGGAAATCAAAAAATACCTAGAAACAAATGACAATGAAAACACGATGGCCCCAAACCTATGGGATGCAGCAAAAGCAGTTCTAAGAGGGAAGTTTATAGCAATACAATCCTATCTCAAGAAAAAAGGAATATCTCAGATAAACAACCTAACCTTACACCTAAAACAGTTAGAGAAAGAAAAACAAAAAAACCCCAAAGTTAGCAGAAGGAAAGAAATCATAAAGATCAGATCAAAATGTATGAAAAAAAATGAAGGAAATGATAGCAAATATCGATATAACTAAAAGCTGGTTCTTTAAGAAGATAAACAAAATTGATAAACCATTAGCCAGACTCAAGAAAAAAAGGGAGAAGACTCAAATCAATAGAATTAGAAATGAAAAATGAGAAGTAACAAATGACACTGCAGAAATACAAAGGATCATGAGAGAGTACTACAAGCAACTATATGCCAATAACATGGACAACCTAGAAGAAATGGACAAATTCGTAGAAAAGCACAAACTTCCAAGACTGAAACAGGAAGAAAGAGAAAATATAAACAGACCAATCACAAGCACTGAAATTGAGACTGTAATTAAAAATCTTCCAACAAACAAAAGCACAGGGAGGAACACTCTCAAACTCATGCTATGAGGTCAACATCACCCTGATACCAAAACCAGACAAAGATGTCACAAAAAAAGAAAACTACAGGCCAATATCACTGATGAACATAGATGCAAAAATCCTCTACAGAATACTACCAAACAGAATCCAACAGTACATTCAAAAGATCATACACCATGATCAAATGGTGTTTATCCCAGGAATGCAAGTATTCTTCAATATATGCAAATCATTCAATGTGATAAACCACATTAACAAATAGACAGAGAAAACCTGTATGATATCTCAATAGATGCAGAAAAAGCTTTCGACAAATGCAACACCAATTTATGATAAAAACCCTCCAGAAAGAAGGCATAGAGGGAACTTACCTCAACATAATAAAGGCCATATATGACAAACCCACAGGCAACATCGTCCACAATGGTGAACAACTGAAACCATTTCCACTAAGATTAGGAACAAGACAAGGTTGCCCACTCTCACCACTATTATTCAACATTGTTTTGGAATTTTTAGGCCACAGCAATCAGAGAAGAAAAATAAATAAAAGGAATCCAAATCAGAAAAGAAGTAAAGCTGTCACTGTTTGCAGATGACATGATACTATACATAGAGAATCCTAAAGATGCTACCAGAAAACTACCAGAACTCATCAATGAATTTGGAAAAGTAGCAGGATGCAAAATTAATGCACAGAAATGTCTTGCATTCCTATACACTAATGAAAAATCTGAAAGATAAAGTAAGGAAACACTCCCATTTACCATTGTAACAAAAAGAATAAAATACCTAAGAATAAACCTACCTAAGGAGACAAAAGACCTGCATGCAGAAAACTATAGGACACTGCTGAAAAAAATTAAAGATGACACAAACAGATGGAGAGATATACCATGTTTTTGGATTGGAAGAATCAACAATGTGAAAATGACTATACTACCCACAGCAATCTACAGATTCAGTGCAATCCCTATCAAACTACTAATGGCATTTTTCACAGAACTAGAACATAAAATTTCATAATTTGTTTGGAAACACAAAAGATCCCAAATAGCCAAAGCAATCTTGAGAAAGAAAAACGGAGCTGGAGGAGTCACGCTCCCTGACTTCAGACTATACTACAAAGCTACAGTAATGCAGACAGTATGGTACTGGCACAGAAACAGAAATATAGATCAATGGAACAGGTTAGAAAGCCCAGAGATAAACCCATGCACCTATGGTCACCTTATCTTTGATAAAGCAGGCAAGAGTATACAGTGGAGAAAAGACAGCCTCTTCAATAAGTAGTGCTGGGAAAACTGGACAGGTACATGTAAAAGTATGAAATTAGAACACTGCCTAGCACCATACACAAAAATGAACTAAAAATGGATTAAAGACCTAAATGTAAGGCCAGACACTGTCAAACTCTTAGAGGAAAACATAGGCAGAACACTCTATGACATAAATCACAGCAAGATCCTTTTTGACCCACCTGCTAAAGAAATGGAAATAAAAACAAAAATAAGCAAATGGGATCTGATGAAACTTCAAACCTTTTGCACAGAAAAGGAAACCATAAACAAGATGAAAGATGACCCTCATAATGGGAGAAAATATTTGCAAACAAAGCAACTGACAAAAGGATTAATCTCCAAAATACACAAGCAGCTCATGCAGCTCAATATCAAAAAAACAAACAACCCAATCCAAAAATGGGCAGAAGACCTAGATAGACATTTCTGCAAAGAAGATATACAGATTGCCAACAAACACATGAAAGGATGCTCAACATCACTAATCATTAGAGAAATGCAAATCAAAACTACAATGAGGTATCACCTCAAACCAGTCAGAATGTCCATCATCAAAAAATCTACAAACAATAGATGATGTAGAGGGTGTGGAGAAAAGGGAACCCTCTTGTACTGTTGGTCGGAATGTAAATTGATACAGCCACTATGGAGAACAGTATGGTTCCTTAAAAAACTAAAAAAGAACTACCATACGACCCAGCAATCCCACTACTGGGCATATACCCTGAGAAAGCCATAATTCAAAAAAAGTCATGTACCACAATGTTCACTGCAGCTCTATTTACCATAGCCAGGACATGGAAGCAACCTAAGAGTCCATCGACATATGAATGGATAAAGAAGATGTGGTACATATATACAATGGAATATTACTCAGCCATAAAAAGAAACGAAATTGAGTTATTTGTAGCGAGGTGGATGGACCTAGAGACTGTCATACAGAGTGAAGTAAGTCAGAAAGAGAAAAACAAATACAGTATGCTAACACATATATATGGAATCTAAAAAAAAAAAAAAAAAGTGTTCTGAAGAACCTAGGGGCAGGACAGGAATAAAGACGCAGATGTAGGGAATGGACTTGAGGACATGGGGTGAGCGAAAGGTAAACTGGGATGAAGTGAGAGAGTGGCTTGGACATATATACACTACTGAATGTAAAATAGATAGCTAGTGGGAAGCAGCCACATAGCACAGGGAGATCAGCTTGGTGCTTTGTGTCCTCCTAGGGGGTGGGATAGGGAGGGTGGGAGGGAGACACAAGAGGGAGGAGATATGGGGATGGATGTATATGTATACCTGATTCACTTTGTTATTACAGCAGGAACTAACAAACCATTGTAAAGCAATTATACTCAAATAAAGATGTTAAAAAAAAAAAGGAAAACATTCATGTGAACCACTGAAAAGGAAGAAACCAAAAAAAAAATTATTTCCTTTTTTTCACCATCCTTATAAAAACATACACTTGCCATTTAAGGTTATAGGAGTGCATGGATGTGGGAAGGTTTCCATAGTGATGAATATTTACAGAGAAAGTGGCAGCTCTCCTATCACACATCCAGCAGGTTGGTGAGCATGTTTCTTTACCTTCTGTGGGAATACGATATGTATCTAGTTTTTGGAGCAATTTTTATCCCAGTGTCCTATCATGAAGAACACTAAGTAACCTCTGTTCCACAAATTAATGAGAGGTCCATTCTCTGATGCTGAAGAACCCACTAAGAAAATTACACTTCCATTAGAAATTCTAAGCCAGGGTGTCTCAACCTCAGCAGTATTTACATCTGAGCCAGATGATTCTTTGACATGGGGCTGTCCTGTGCACGTAGGTCCTTTAACAGTATCCCTGGCCCCTACTCACTAGATGCCAGTGGCATCCTTTAGTTGTGAAAACAAAAATGTCTCCAGACATTGCTAAATACCTACCATAGAATCAAAATTGCCCAAGTTAAGAAACACTGCTCTATGCATATAATGTAATTTTATATCTAGCTAGGAATATTTTATCAGGATCATTATCATTGGAGCATTGTGGTATGCCCACGTTGTTGTGATACTCATTTTTCCACTAGATATAAGTTCTCAAAACCATGGCAAAATGTTCTTGTCAAATTGGACATACTCCATTACATCAATATTATTATCAACTTTCTAAACATCTATCATGAAGGAGTCTCTGCTCTTAGCATTGTAATGTATTAAGTAGTATGGAAGAAAGAAGATGGAGAAAAAAATAATAGCATCACTACGCGGTGTTGCTAATGTTAGTCTCCCCTTTCCAAATGTTCTGGCCCTTTAGCATCCTAGAATTATTTGTAAGTAGACAGAGACTAAACTTGGCAACTCAGAGGAGATTCAATCAATTCTATTCTTTTTCTTCTCTTTCACGTCACTTCAGACTTTTACAACCCTTGCCTTGTTATAAGAATGTGGGGCTTCCCTGGTGGCGCAGTGGTTGAGAGTCCGCCTGTCGATGAAGGGTACACGGGTTCGTGCCCCGGTCTGGGAAGATCCCACATGCCGCGGAGCGGCTGGGCCCGTGAGCCATGGCCGCTGAGCCTGCGTGTCCGGAGCCTGTGCTCCACAACAGGAGAGGCCACAGCAGTGAGAGGCCCGCGTACCGCAAAAAAAGAAAAAAAAAAAAAAGAAAGTGGATAAGAAATTCCACATTATGTGGAAATTCATTATAAGAAAGGTATAGAAAATCAGTTTGTTGCTATAATTTTATCTTTAACTTGGAGATCATCTACCTTGTGAACTCTCAATATTTTGCATGATTCTACCAAAAAGTAGTTATGAATAATGGCTTGGCTGGATAATTGGGCCCCAGTGGCATCAGTTGGGTCCTTAGCCTTTTTGCCAGCACAAGTCAATCAGTATGACAACTGTTGAAATTACATTAATCTTACGTCAACTAGGAGAATGGTAAGGCAAAATAATCTACTCTAAACAAATGGATTTAATAAAGAAAGAAATACTGAAAAAAATTTAAGAACAATGGGAAAGATATATGAATTAGAGTAGTTTCCATGTAGTCTCCCAGAGGTTAAGTGAAGAGTCCCCAGTACTTTCCAATTCTAAGTGAAGATCCCATTAACAAGTGATTTTGTCTAAATGCTAAGTGAATGGTGTATCCCATAGTTTATACTAGAGTTTAATGGAGACTCTCATCAAAGGTGAGGGCGACTTCACAGAAGATCTGAGAATTATTCTGAGTTTTGTAGGAAAATTAAATTTTGTACAACTATAGAGAGATGAGGAAGACACTCAAATGGTAGCAGAAGAGTAGATAATGTCAAAGGGAAAGGAGGAAGGGAGAGAGGACAAAGAGAAGGGGGAAAAGGGGGGAGAGAGAGAATAACCAGTGTTTTAGAGTAATATTTGGAAAGATTAAATATACATAGATTGTATTAAGTTGGGAAGAGAAGTTTTGGGTTAAACCAAGTTTAAAACGACAGAATGGAGCCAAATGCTAAATAACGGCAGAGGAGCAGTATTGGAAAGTTTGTAAGTACGTGGGTCAAAAATAGCAACCAGTGTTCGTGCACCGTGGAATGAGGCTAGGGATTCTGTGCATGTATGTTTTATTTGTGTGTGTGTGTGATCACATAAGACTCTATTATTTTTATTTGAATGAGATCATTTCAGGATATTGATGTGATTCTCTTTCACATAGCGGGAACGTTGCTTGGGCTTCAGGATCCCAATCAACAATGTAATGATAAAGAACCTCTGACACACACATGCACAACATAACTGGCCTGATTTTTCAAGTCTTGAGGCATCTATAAGGCATCTATGATTGCCTGGTAGCATGGAGAATTCTCTTTAAATCTTGTATCAAAACAAGACAATAAAATAAAGAATTACACATACAAATTACATATACTATTCATTTCCAAATATATATATATATGGAAATAAATGTCAAAATAGACCTACACACACACACACACACACACACACACACACACACACATATATATATTCTAGTTTCATATACTAGAAGGAAATGCAGCATTGTTATTTCAGAATATTTGAATCATGAGTGATGGGCATATTTTAATTTTCCTCTTTATATATATATATATGCATTTCTCAACATTTACCATTATTTAATCAGAAAACATATATCAATATTAATTGACATTTATGAACACTTCATGTGAGCCATGGACTATGCTAAATACACAGCTTATCTCATTAAATTCTTAAAATAGCTCCTTGTGGTAGACCTTACATGATCCACATAGTGCAGATGAGGAAAATGGAATAGGAAAGGTTGAAAATATCCAGGTCCTACAGTTTATAAGTGGAAAAGCTAATACTGAACCCCAGCCATTGTAACTCAAGAGCCTGCATTTTTCACCATAGAGGGTTGATCCCCTTAATAAAAATAAGAGGATAGAAATTTGGGACTATATGGTTAAACGTCACAAGAGTGTATAAATTCCTCTAGAAGTTCACATGTTCTCTCCATTTTTTCAGATTTCTGCCAAATTTTACTTTCATTAAATCCAATGGGAATTTTATGCGTGGGCATGCGGTTTTATCTCTTTTGTAAGTGGCTCTGCCACCATTCATGAGACATCTACATCCTAGGCAGAGCTCACAAGATGCTGTCCCTTTCTAAAAATCAAACTGATATGTATTTTTTAATAGTTTATTTTATTCCCAGGCCACAAAGACAATGTTAAGAAAGTCTCTTATATGTAGTAACTACATGCTCTTGAAGAGACCAGTTATGTATTAGTCTAAATCTCACTTTTTATGAATTTCAGGAACAGAATTTAGCATGTAGCTAAGTCAAAACTGATAATAAAGCTAAAGCTATACGTTTACTTGAAGATACCGTATATTAAGCAAAAGCACACTATTTTTTATTTTATAAAAATAACCTGAATGCTTTCCATTTCACTTCCAGTGTTTCCCTAAAGCGCAATCTGACTCATATTTTACATGTAGTAAGATTTCTGGGATAGTTTTTATTTAAACAATAAAAACATGATGGTGCAAGAATTGTAAAAGATGTGACATTGGCTTTTTTCTTTTTTTAAGCCAATGCTATCTAAAAGAGTAAAAAATCAAATTCTTTCTTCCATAAAATTACTTTTTAAGAAACATTAATCAGAATCAAAACAACAAACTTTCAACTATTGGTTTTTTTCTTAAGAAAAAAAGCACACCATTTGAACAGTGAGAGAAGAATCTAGAATGATTCATTACCCTTCTGAAGTTCCTGCCCCACCTGTTTCTATCAGCCAAACACTTTATCACAGAGAAAAGATTTCCCTTCCTCTCTCCACCTTCTCTCAAACTCCTTGCTGAATAAATTGTCAATTTAAATTAAAAAAACAAAAAAAAACCCCACTATGGTGCAAGGAAGACTCTGTTGAACGTAGTAGCTACAGAAGCAACATGTTCTATAATTTCTATTCGAGTTATTTATTACATATCACAGGGATATAACAAAACTTTTGAGGATCATGTGCTAGTTACTAGACCATTTAACCAACCTAATTGAGGCTAAAATTCAATGAAATTTAAGACTATAGCTCAGCCTTTCATATCTATAACCTTTAACCACAGAGAAAAGTTTTTGAATTTTTTGTGCACATGATACTGACTCAAAGGTATAGTTAGTTTGACATCAAGCAGATCTAAAACCAATATATATATGCACATATACTTATGTATGTAAATTTTCAGGAAGAATAAAAAGAAAACTTAAAATTGTTTACAATTTGACATTGGTTTCAACTTTGAAACAAAACATTCAATAGATATTTTTCTTATCCCATTTTCTGAAATGATATGCCTCGTACTGATATAGTAACAAAAACAAGTAGAGTCCAGAGCATGCTGCAAGTGAAAGGTTATGTAGGTTTTTAATATTCTCAGTATGATGAAAAGGCTAGCTCTGTTAATTTTCAAACGTAGAATATATTATCTACTATGGCTTGTTTGATTTTAGCTGACAAATAGAAAACAGATTCAACTTTTGGCTTAGAGTAGATTATATTAATGGGCAAGAACGTCTGTTGTCATTTTCCATATTTAGATAAATGACACTCATTGCACCATTATGACTGCAACATATTCCTCTTGATTGCTGTTTCATTTCTCATAAAACTACTTGGAACAGTTTTGTCACTCAATGAAAGTTTTTAACCCACAATCAGTAACTGAAGTCCCTTCCAACACTTTTAAATCTTTTAACTTTGAGAGACAAAGATAAGGCTTATCAAGTATTTAATGCAGTGGCATTTAAACAATTTCACTATGCCTCACAATAAGATATATATTTCCTTCTGTGCTTCAATACAAGCATACGTTTGTGTGTATGTCAGGATAACATATAGCCTGAAACTAAAGTTTTGGAAAACACCAATTACCCTTACTCACTGTCAATCTAATAGTTTCAATTTTACACTGTTCTGCATTATTGTATTGTTTCATTCTTTTTTAAAAGTTGGTTATGTCCCATTTAATTGATCTTAAGACCCATAATGGTTTGCCACCATAATTTTAAAAATATCAAACTTCTCTATTTAAATAACCAGTTTTACCAATCATCAGAGATGATTTCTATTAGTTGTAAAATTTTTGGAAGATTTGAATCCATATTAATCAAATATATTCTCGTGATTGATTCAAGTTTTACTTTTCATCTTTGTCCTATTACCATTGATTGAGACAGCCACTGCATATATTTTTTGCTAACTGATAAGAAAAATATAATGTTATAAATGAAAATTTATAGATATCTTTATTTAAGAAATAGATGCTTTTAAGTATTTATATTTTTTTCACATATTTATTCAGGCAAATAGAAAAAATGGACTTTAGATATTTGGCTCCCTTGTTCATGACAACATACTGATCTATATTTATCCAAATCAAACAAATATCCATGTTCGAATCTTTTACATTCATGAAAAAGGTTGTTCTAGAAATCAGATCCTGACTTGAAGTTCATGACTTCCAACTCCATCAGTGGGTCTAGATGACTTAGTTTTTCTATTCTCTTGTCCCTATACTTTTATAGGACCTTTATAGAGACTTAACCTGATTAAAAAATCTATGGGAGATCAGCTTGGTGGTGCTTTGTGACCAGATAGAAGGGGGAGATAGGGAGGGTGGGAGGGAGGGAGATGCAAGAGGGAAGAGATATGGGGATATATGTATATGTATAACTGATTCACTTTGTTATAAAGCAGAAACTAACACACCATTGTAAAGCAATTATACTCCAATAAAAATGTTAAAATAATGGATAATTGAAACAGGGTATTAGGTAATAAAGATGAATCTGCAGCAAAAAAACAAGAAGTGCTAATGCTGAAAGTGAAATTCAAATGGAATGTAAGTAGTTCATAGAAGCAGTAGTGACTGTGGGAATGTTGACATTGCTCCTCTTCAAGAGGCTCTAGATCGTAGCTGGAGGAACAAATAAAAATTGACATGAATTTAAAAAAAAAATCTATCAAGATACTTGAATTGGAGATTTTTCTCTATTGATGAAATATATCAATACTTTATTCTTTGAGTTGGAAGTTATTCATTCCTTTCTTGTAAAAGTAATGCTACTATCAATTGTAATGACATATTAGACAGTTAACAACAGATCTCCAAATAAATTGTTCTCTAGTAATCCCTAAGCCCAATTTTTTTAAAAAAGTGCATACCCGGGAGAATAGTATTACTTAGTAGAAATGGGAAGGTATGAGAAGGAAAAGGCATGAGAAAGAAGAGAGAATAAAAAAAGAGTAGAATGTTGCCGGCAGCTTGGATGTAATTTAAAATTGTACAAGATGGTTGGAGAACTGGTTAAAGGAATTAATTACCGGTTGTTGATCAGTGGGTCCTGGCTCTTACCAAGGAAAACAAAAAATCTTTTATTAAATAAATGTAAGCTTCTCAAAATGAAATGAGTTTGAAGCTAGCTTCATATTCATGATGCAAAGTCAGATGGAGTAGCTGAGAAGCAGCGTCTTGGTCTCTACAAACAATCCCATCTTAACTAGTAAACTTAAGCTAGAGATGGACTTGTATTTGCCTCTGTGTTGATGTCTGAACTATGTCAAAAGCTTCAATATGTATGTGTGAACTCAAAAAATGATAAAATATAAACCATGTCCTTAAATATTACCCCTAACACCTATAGTCAAATTAGACTCTATTTATAATTTTTTAATAAAACATATTCCTAATCCACTTTAAATGGTCTCAGTGATAAAATTTCAAATTAGCCCTGATTAGGTAAGAATGTTGAAAATAAAGTATTAATTTAATTTTATGCTTCTAGTTACCATCATAATTCATGTCCACTGTTTTAACTATTAATTCTGTGTGGATCTAATTTCATAAAAGAGTAGAGATATGTTTTAAAATCAGATATAAAGTCTATTTCATTAATAGAATTTTGAAGTGAAACACATTCTTAAAGCCAAATATCTTATATTCTAATTGTAAAATCAAAACCATAGTAACTGAACTTTACTCCCTCAATACATTCTTGGAGAACATTAGTCAGTGCTTGCTTTTATGCCATCAAACCTTAGCCCTTTGTCATTTGGCCATGAAGATCTCACAATCATAAATCAAGAAATTTTTATGAGGGAGGAAAAGAGCCAGTCCTCAAACCACTATGAATATTAACGGCAAAGGAGTTTTGGGGGAAAACAAAGCCAGATCCAAAACTACTGGTTTTCATTTAGAAGACAAGGCTATTCCATAGAACTTCATCTTTCAACTAAGATCCCAGCAGGATACATCCGTTTGTAACTGTGACAATTAACAGTTTCTATTTCCCATTTGAAAATTGTGAGCAATATGGTTATGATTATGATGATTATTTATTCAGGTTATTTCTGCCATGAGACTGTTCTTAGGTCTCTTCATCGTCTCTACAGTATGCTGTGTTCTTTGCAAAGGGAAAACCAAAATTACTTTATTAAGTGACCCTTGAAAATTTCCCCAAATCCCCATTTGGTTTGGATTTCCCTTAATCTATTCTAGGATGATAATATAGCAGAGGAAAGCATATGGTCCTAATAGATATTCAGACCAGATGTTAGTTGTCTAATACATATCCTATTCCTGAATGGCTGAGCAGAGGAGTCCATAAGAGAAGATGGAGAAGTCGTTAAGTAGAGACCTTGTGCATTCCACTATTCTCACCAGTTTACAAAAGTTAAGAGTTCCAGATTGCAGTACCTCCGGATCTGTCACTTTGAATTTCTGGTCAATGTTAAGAGCATTAAATGTGTTGCATACACACATGGAGGGGGAGGGGGGGAAGACACACCTGAGATCAGCTCCCAGGCACACATTGAAAACAGGAGGACTGAAGAATGGGTTTACTCTTTATCCACACCTCTGCTGACTGCAGCCAGGAACACAAACACCTCCTCTAGGAGTTAAGTCCTCCTCCCATCCCCATTCTAAATTAGGGTGTATCCCAGGGACTACTGATCTTAATCATTGTCTCAGTTCCTGGGACCTAACACAGAGCTTGGTACACATTAGGAGCACAACAGATATAAGCTGAATAAATGAAGAGAAGTGAATTCATGCTGGTATTTTTGAAGACCCATGCTCTGAATGAAACTAGTCAGCTTGAGTTCGAGCAAAGTTAGCGCAATTAAAACGTATTATGGGTACTCCTTAGAATAACTAAACATCATTTATAGATTTGTTCTTAGAGTGACTACATCTCCTTTGTTTCTTCAAGTGATAGTGAATGCTCTCACTGCAGAGACTATAGTTTAATTTAACACATAAGATGACATAACAAGAGAAATATTGTTTTCAATGCCCATATTTAAAATGTTTTTTGAAAAAGAAGTCACAGGAAAATGTCTAGACCAGTAACCATTATAGGGATGGAATAGTAAGATTTGCTAACCAAGTAGTAGATCTGTAGATTAAGAGTGTAACTGTTTTTTTTTCAGTTTTTGAGTACTACAAAAAAAACAAAAACAAAAAACAAAAAACAGCAGAATGAAATGAAGCATTTTACACATGGGTAATTACGAAGAGAGACATAAATATGGTACAAAATTGAAAGCCTTCTTTTTCCACGTAGAGAAAAGACAACATTGCCCTTTATAGGCCAATTGGAAAGACTTTTAAATGAGAAGTATGGTTTGGAGGATAAATACTGTATGTTATTGTTTTAATCCATAAAATCTGTTTTCGCTAATTGATAATCACTGGCAAGTAAGGACTGTTAGTGATAAATATAGTTGACGATGCTTCCGTCTTCATTTGCAATGAAAATCTGCTTTAAAAAACAATTTTTAATCAACATGAGCTAGAAAGAGAGAATCGAGGTCATGCACTGCCTACAAACTGTGTACACAATTCTAAAACTGAAAACTGGCATTTTCACGAGGTCTCACATGAGCTCTTCTTGAATGATGACCTTTCCTCTAATCGCAAAAGAGTTTGGGACCTTGTGTTTAACACCAATGAGAAAAAAAGAATAAATCAAAGAAAAGTATGACATACCAGTCCTCCTGGGTGTAATCTGCAGAAACTGACTGTGGTTTTGTTGGAAGACTCTCTAGGGAGTCATAGCATTGACAGAAACCTGAAGGGCCTTGCTTGGAAAAGGCTAAGCAAGGGAATTCTGCATGTCCAAAAAGGGAAACATAACAACCATTCAGGAGTTGAAAACACCCAAGTCAGGAGACATCTGCTGGGATAAAGGACTAAAAGTTCCTAACGCTCGCATCTCTCCAATAAGAGCTGAAGTCCCTGCAGAAAACTTAGAGTGGCTGAGTTTAGGTTAACTGCCTGCTCAGATATTATCAGAAGGTGGGAAGAAAAAGGATCTGGCTCTCTCAGTTTCCTCAGGGGTTTGCCAGAATCTGGAATTACCCTCTCACCAAAACTACACATAATGGGTAACAGATAATTTTCTGACCAGCCAGAGTGCCATAAGGAAGGGAAATGGATTCTGGTAACCAAAGAGCAAACAGTGTCTACCTAATACCATATAAAGTATTTATAATCCAACATGGCATACCTCAAGTATTAAAGAAACCCATATCCATGGCAGCCCTTACACAGCCTGTACAGACCATGAGAACCTGGAAAGGTGAAGGTGGGCGAGAAAAGAAATGTCATGTATGGATCACTCTCTCCAGAGAAAACATTATGGTCGATGTAGTACATGCATTCACCTATTTGATATTCATGATTACCCAAGTAAATGGGTTCTATTAATATGCTCATTTTAGAGATAAAGAAACAGAAGCATAGGAAGACTAAATAATTTGCCCAAGGGTCCCAGAGACATTAAAAGGGAAAACGGAGGGTGAATTTGGGTGTGCCCATGTCTAAAGCCCACACTCCACACTAATACACCAAACCTGTAATACAGAGTCATGGCTCTTCCCTGCAGGCTACTTTGTATAAAGACTGGGACCCACCGGCTCTGGAAGGAGGAAGGTCTGAAGAAGAGAGAGACTTGGCAGGAGTTGAGGAAGGTCTAATTTTATCCTCCAGCCAGTCATGAAAGACTACTTACTTTATGATAAGGAGTCTGCGCTTTGTCCAATAATGGATAAGAAATCAGGGAAGCATTTTTTTTAAAAAGGAAATGATTAGATTTTTTTTTTTTTTTAAATCCCAACTCTCATGGCCTTGTAAAGAAGGAATTAGATGATGGCAAAACTGGTGGCAGTGATATCAGGAAGCTATTGCAACAATTTGTTTGAGCATTTATGGCAACAGTGAACATAGAAATTGAAAGTAGAGAAAGTGATACATTTAAGTTAGTTTGGGGAGACTCGATGACCAATAGAATTTGGCTACATGTGGGAAAGAAAAAAGAGGATTTTCCAGATTTATGGCTGAGGTGACTGGGTAAATAGTATCATCGTTCCCTGGGATCAATGGTTCTCATACTCTAGCATGCATCAGAATCACCTGGATGCTTGGCAAAACAGATTGCAGGCCCTACCCTAGAGTTTCTGATACAGTAGGTCTAGAATAGGTGCTAGAATTTGCATTTACATCAAGTTCCCTGGTACTGCTGATATATCATTAAAAAAAAAAAACCTATGAAGCAGAATCTACTTTTAGCTCCATATTATGGAAGAGAAGATCAGCACCTAAAAGATATTAATTTGCCTAATATCAAGCAACAGTTTCAATCCAATATCTATGCATGTAAACACCATACATACTGTCTCCCAATATAAAGGAGATAAGAGATTCAAGAAAAATAAATGCAATTTTGGGTGGGAGGAAAGGGAAGTAGACCAGTGTGGTAGAAAGACTGGAGAAAGATGAGTTTAATTATACTCAATTTGAGATGCTACGTGACATCTGTAGGTGTTTGGAAATATAGGTGTACAGAAAGGGCTAGCTCAAAGAAACAGATTTAAGAGCTATTTCCGCATAATATATTTCCACAAATGGAAAATGAGGACTTGACAATAGAGAAGATCAATTGCAATGATATTATGAGAAAGTGACTGGTGAGGAAACACTTAGGATCTCCAGTTAGAAGAGTCAGTCAGACAAAGAAATTCAGGAAAGAAACTGAGAAACAGAAGTGGAACCTGGGAAGTATGATGTTCAGAAATCTGGGGGTCTAAAGTATGAGGGAGTTTTGAGATGCTGCAGTCAGTCAACGGTGTCGAATACTGCACAGAGGATTTATGTAGAACAGGTTGACCCACCCCTACCTATCCCTCTGCCAAGGGCAATGTCTGCAGTCACACCTGAGTGGGTTAAAGTTTCTTTCCTCCTTATTCTCTGGACTAATCTTCATTAAGACCTCTGACATTCTCGTTTCCTGATCTCAGGAGAAAGGCTTATGAAAGCACCCCATTTTGGCATGAGAGATCATTAGAATTACTTATAGGATTACAAAAAGGATCAGAGTTTTCTATTATTTTTAACCTTTTACACAATTATGAAAAGTGTATGTAAGTACTAGAATATCTAGAACAATGATTCTTGAAGTAGTTAGTTCTAGGGCCGGCAGCATCAGTATCACCTGGGAACTTGCTAGAAAGGCAAATTTCTCAGTCTTCATTTCAGTCTCACTGAATGATAAACGTTGAGGGTAGGGCCTTGCAATGTGTGTTTTAACAAGCCCTCTGGGTGATTCTGATGCTCCCTAGCACTTGAGAATACTGGTTTAGAACATCTGGAATACCAACTGGCAGTTAAGTTAGATTGAGACACCAAAGGCAGATCTTGAAAACAGTTCTGGAATGGATCCCTGAAAAGAAAAATCAAGATCCCATCCCCACCATCACACCTCCCAATTTATTATGAAATGTGACTTGTTATAATGAGCAGAATTGAGTGGATTTGTGAATATAATGTGGTATAGAAAGAGAAGTTTATTAATTTAGCACATTTTCACTGTAAGCTTACTAATTGTCAAACACTAAGGAAACAGCTAAACAAGTTAACCACTGTATCCACTCTCACAGAAGTTATGTTTGAGACATCACATCATCTTCCCAGGGAACATCAGTGAACATCACACAATCATTCTGCAGGAGAGATGAATCTAATTCTTTGCCATATGTCCTTCCTGGAAACTCAAATCATAGTATTTGGTAACTGAAAAATGTTCGATAAAATTCAGAACTCTTTCCTGTTTATTTTTATTTGCTCTCCAGATGTTATCAACTTCTTCCAAATTTACATTTCTCTCTTTCTCTTTCTGCTTATGTGTGTCTACACACACTCACACACACACATATTGTTGGCCAGATATATATTTCCAAATAGTTGTCTTCTGTAACATAACCTTCTTCAGTTTGCAACTACACTTATTAGTATAGTATTCACTTATTAGAGGCCCAGCAACTTTCAGTACAATGAATACTTACATATCCATCTACTAGCTGTCCAGCCTAATAAATAAAACATGACTAATATAGGTAAAGTCCCCATGTACCATCTCAGATCTCAACTCCTGACCTTTCTTCTTGGATGTAACTATTATTTGTTGCTTATCAGTCCATGGATTTATTTACCATTTATACATTTGCTTGTATCCTTCAGCAATGTACAATTTTGTTTTGTATGCTTTTAAACCTAAATAAATGACATCATAATGTATTCTGTAACTTGTTTTTTATTATTCCTCAACGTTATTTGCTGAGATTGTGAGATTCATTATTTGTAAGATATATCCATGTTGACAGGAATGGCTTTACCTCATTCATTTTTTTACTACTTTATAAGCCCCTGCATGATTTTATCAAAATTTATTTATCTATTCTTTTAACTGGCATTTAGATTATTTCTAACAATTTGCTATTAAGAACACTGCTGCTTTGTACATGATTGTACATTTCTCCTTTTGCATAGGGAAGAATTTTTCTAGACTGTATTGTAAGAGTCGAGTTGCTTGGTTTAGGGTGTATGCATCTTGACAAGCTATTGCCAAATTTCTCTCCAAAGTGAATTTTCAATTCCCAAATCAGAATATAAGGTTCTTTGCTCCTCATCTTTACCTATACCTGGTATTGTCATTCATGAATGAATCTGATAAAGAGGGAAGAATTTTCTTACTGTAGGATTAATTATATATATTTTTATTCTAATGAGAGCAAGAATATTTTCATATTTTTATTGTTTACTATGGTTTCCTCTGTGCAAGTGCATATCTTGTGATCACTCTTTTATTTGATTTTCATTTGTTCCTTTCTTTCTTCCTTATCCCCTTTCTTCCCTCCTTTCTTCCTTTCTTCTCTTTTTTTAACAAAGTTATTTCTAGGATACCTTTATCTGTGATATATATTGTTAAGATATCTCTCCTCGGTTTGTGACTCATTTTTAATTTTTTAAAATATTTTCTTTAAGAGCACAAAAATTTTTTAATCTTAATGTATTCAAATTTATCAATGGGCTAATTTATCCTTGAGTTTTGTGTGTGTGTTTAAGAAATACTGCCTTATGGATACAAATATATATTTTTTCAAAATTTAGAATTTGCTTTTCACATTTAGGTCTTTAATCCAGCTGGGATTTATTTTTGTACATAATGTGATACAGGGGTTCAATCACATTTTTACCACATGGATAACTAATTGTTCCAGGACCATTTAGCAAGGAGTTCATAGTTTCCCATTGATCTGTAATGCCATCTTTGCCTTATATCAAGTTTCCACATGTGTGCGCATTTCTCTATTCTACTTGTCTATCCTCATGTAAACGCCTTACTGTCTGAATTACTGCAGCTTCATAATAAGTATTGATAGCTAATAAGTTATTACCTTGTTCTTCTTTCCAGTAATATTTTTACATTTCTTGCTTGCTCTTTCATATAGAGTTTAGAATTAGAATTAGAACTTAAAGTTGCATTGAATTTATAGATTGACTTGAGAGAGCATTAACCTTTGATTATGGTATAGCTCTCAATTTTTTTTGCTTATTAAAGTCTCTTAATAAAATTTTATATTTTTTTCCTAAAAGTGATTCATAGGATCTTATGGTTTTAAAAATTATAATATTATATACGTTTTGAAATTGCATTGACTAACTTTGGCTTCTGGTGTAGAAGAATGCAATCAATTTTACAAATTAAAAGCATTTACAATAGTGCTGCAGAACTCTTGTTAATTCTAACAATTGTCAATAGATTCTATTGGATTTTATCTAGAAATTTTAATTTCTAAAATCAATGTAAAAAAAATAGAACTAAATGCCAAGCCCAATGGAATTTTCACATTCCTTCTTCATCTGCCACTGCCATGTTTTTCATTATTTATTTATTTTGGAGGGTGGAAGATGAGGTTTAAAATTTCTAAAGCTGACTGATCAACTAAAAATTCATCTTAATTCATTCACGTTTTGATAAATGTTGCATCAAATGTTTTACCAGAATTGTTATATATATCATGTCTCTCTTCCTCTTTTGTCTTTATAATATCAAGAATAACACCTTTCTCAGACTTTAGTGACACAATTGTCTCTGCAAAACTTTCTACTGCTCTTTACTTTGCAGATTATTTAAGAAATTTTTTTCGTTTTTTTTATTGCTACTGAGGCAATGTAGTCTCAATGAAGGAGGAGGGTATAGCGTTAAGAGGATTAAGTTTTTAAGGTTTTTAAAATTCTGTTGGGAGGCGTGGGATAAGAGTTAGCAAGACATCTCAATACAGAGGTCTCTAAAAGATGTCTTGGAGGTATTTCCAACCTGCCCGTGGTGTGTCCAGAGCAGGTGTATCCATACCTCTACTATTGTATTAATCCTGCTTTATTGCAGTTATCTTTACATATTCATTGTTATCACTAGACTGGAAACTCTTCAGGGTCAAGACCATGTCTTTTAAAACCTTGATTCCACAACTCTAATGAAACATCTCACACACAGTCAAGGCTCAAGAAATATTTAATCAACTCATCTTTTTCCTCATGGAGGAACCATCGATGCTCTTTGAGTAGGTCATCTGTACCTCCAGAACAATCTCATTGAGGTTTTGGAGTCATTATCTCTGTTCAAGCACTAGTTAGGGGCAGCCTCCAAGCAACTAGAAACTGAATTCAAATTGTCCATATGTATTCAGTTCCGCTGGCTCTTCCCACCTTCCTGGGACCACAACTCTTCTGTTAGAGAGTTTTAGGTACCTGTGGGCCCCTTCTGTTGCCACTGTTACTCCTGCCACCATCACAGCTGCATGATTTCCCAGAGTCTGGGACACAAGAGAATGGAATAAAGGAAACAAAAATAAAACAGGAATATTGTTTCTACTCTAAGTTTTGGAATTCTCCTTTTTTGCATCTTGAGCCAGAACTACAGCACTTTTCCTGATGATCTCTCTGGTGCCCATATATGAGTTTTAAGCTGCCTCAAGTCCAGACCTGGGGATATCAGAAAAAAAAAAAAAAAAAAAGAAGGAAACTTACTGCCAGGGTTTTATTACATAAAATTCTGGTCTTCTCTCCATTTTGCCTTTTCCTCTACATTTCTGGTTTTCAGCAATTTTATTATGTTATTTCAGATGTAGATCTTATTGTCTTAATACTGCTTGGATTCATAGGACTAGTTAAATGTGCGGCTTTATATTTGTTAACTTAGTTATTATCTCTTCAAATAGTGCTTCTTCCTCCTTCCCTTCCTGTTCTACTTCTGGGACTCCAGTTACACATATGCTATGCTTTTTATATGATGTCACATATGTCTCTTCTGTGCTTCCTGAAATGAACATATTTTTCTCCCCATGCTTCAATCTGAATATTTCTTACTGGCCCATTTTCTATCACACTAATCATTCCTTTAGCTTACCTGATCCACTATTAAAGGCATCTATAGGGTTCCTAATTTTAATTATTTTATGGTTTGGACCTGGAATATCCATTTTCTCCTTTTTATAATAAAACTGTTGGACAAAAATTTTACATTGATACTAATTGTTTTTAATATTTTAATTATAGTTATTTTAACATACATGTTTAGTAACTCCACTAACTGGATTTCTACTAGATTGTTTTTATTATCCATATTTCTTTTAGTGTCTAGTCATTTAATCTTGCCTCTTGGTATGCTTTTGTTTTTTCTTGACTACAGGATATTTTGTATCGAAAATCATAGAGAGGGGGGCTTCCCCGGTGGCGCAGTGGTTGAGAGTCCGCCTGCCGATGCAGGGGACACGGGTTCGTGCCCCTGTCCGGGAAGATCCCACATGCCGCGGAGCGGCTGGGCCCGTGAGCCATGGCCGCTGAGCCTGCGCGTCCGGAGCCTGTGCTCCGCAACGGGAGAGGCCACAACAGTGAGAAGCCTGCGTACCGCAAAAAAAAGAAAAAAAAATCATAGAGATTATTTAAGAGTCTGGGTGATATGATCTATCTCCAAGGGGACTGACTTTTGCTTCTGGCAGACAGATTACTTTAATTCAATCTGGGAGATATTTATATATATGTATTTTTATATATATCTATATTTTTTTTCAGTTTCTTTTCCATTATAGATTATTAGAAGATATTGAATATAGTTCCTTGTGCTATACAGTAGGTCCTTGTTGGTTATCTATTTTATATATAGTAGTGTATATCTGTTAATCCCAAACTCCTAATTTATCCCTCTCCCCAACTTTCCCCTTTAGTAGCCGTAAGTTTGTTCTCTATGTCTGTGAGTCTATTTCTGTTATGTAAATAAGTTCATTTGTATCATATTTTAGATTCCACATATAAGCAATAGCATATGATATTTGTCCTTTCTGCCTGACTTACTTCACTTAGTATGATAATCTCTAGGTCCATTGTCCCTCAAGTCTTGATGCCTCATAACTTCTCCTTCAAAGAGATTTTCTATAGTCTTCAGTGGGAAGGTTGTTCTGATACAATCTAATAACATACCTTGAAAACAAAAGTCTAGGTTTCATTTTACACTTGTATTTTTCTGGAAAGAATAAATATTACAAGGCTAAATTCAAATAAGTAAGCTAGAGAAATCTCACATGTTACAATATAAGAGTAAAACCTTCATGCATTACAACCTTTTCCATTACAAATGCACTGTATTTTTCCAACCAAGAGTTTTGTTTCATTATTCATAAGAGATAGAAAATTAGATGATGGCAATATTTTCCTTAATAATTAGGATAAATATTATGTTGACAAATCCTGCGATGGTACTAACATGATTACTGTTACTATTATTTGCAATAAAATAGTTCATATTTCCTGAGGGCTTGCTACATATAAGGAACTATATAAGCTGCATGATCAGTACTTAATTTAGTAAAATCAACTGTAAAATAAAAGAAGTTTCTATTGAGATTATATCAGTGGCCAGTTAACCAGAATGAATTTCCCAAATCAATGTCTCATGTCCCTCTTGACTATTTCAGAAGTAAAATGGTTTAGAAAAAATACAGCTTTCCTCTGTATTTCCTGATTAGTCTATCCAGCTATGAGCCCACAAACACATTTTGCCCAGTAATTCAATCTGCACGTTGTTAGTTCAATAGCCTAACTCAGCTGCTATATATGTGGTGAAGAGTAATTGACCCTGCTATATCTATTCACTGCCTTACATGTTCTGAAATTTCTGAGTTAGAACTGCAGAGAGCATTGTGTTTGGTTCAGCTGTGTACAACTTGCCAAAGTTCCCTGGCATCCTGGGCAAAAGTTCCAGGCTGAGAGATACACAGCTTGAAACTAACTCACTACCTGCTTAGAATGTGACCAGCTATTCTATTGATACTTCATCTAGGAGAGTCTGCATTGTTGACAATGCAAGACAAGGGAGTTGAACAAGTATTAGGCGGATTCTAATTTAGAGACCAAGGCCTCCTAGACATTGACCCACGCACATGCAACTAGTGTCAATCCTTGGAGTTATGATAAAAGAAAAAGCACTGATGATTAGATACTTTTCATATTCGCTAGTTTATCTCCCCTTCCTTAGGAAGGAAGCTGTAAACTAAACCCTTCCCCACCTTCTGACTCTTAAATAAATACAATGAAAATAAAATTATCTTCAACTCAAATCACTTCTTTCACTTGTTTCAGATAAGATCAAGGTATTTATGACTGCCACTCAAAAAAGAAGCTCTCTTGACTTATGGAAACTCAGCCCATTTAGCCCATGCTAAATACTTCAGCATTAAAAAGCAAGTTTAGAAAGCATCTAAATAGCCGATCTATTTTTTTTTTGTAGTTTCCCTAAACTGTTTGTGGGATTTTTATCAATTATGTAACGTAATTCAAGTTTACTAGATTTCAACCATCATTAGAACTACTTCAAATATTTCCTAGTATTTTATAGAAAAACTTTCTAAAAGTCCTTTTGAATGGTGAATAAAACATTCTGAATGTCAGCAAGACTAAATTATTCTGGGCAAGAACTATTAGTATATTAAAAATAAGCATTAGAGTTTGGGGAGGAAAACGCATAGGGTGTAATATTTTTCAAGTGGCTACAATGAAGTAAGGGATTTGAAGGCAAAAACAAATCTGGCAAATTATAAGTTAGGGTAGTAATTCAAGGAAGTCATAAAATAGAAGACTTTTATTGCACCATGGAGACAGTTTGGTGCTATTAGTGGATTAAAAAGCATGTGGGACTGTGAGACTGGAAAAGATGGAAGCTTGAAAGACTTGGTGGGTTAAATATTAACAAAGAAAAGATGTTTACTGACAGTTTCTGCAAACACACTCTAATAAATAAGATCCTCCAAGCACTCAAAAATAGAACTGTGCAAAGCCACAAAAATCCATGCTATTGATCTTCCCACCAAACGTGGTCTCCTTCAGCAATGCGTGGTTTCACTGTCATCAGAATTTGTGTAAATGCATGTCCTTTTGAAGAATATTGCCAGAATAAGTCAAAAGCTAGTAAAAATAGTAAAAAAAAAAAAATAGACAACGATTTTGCACTTGTCTTTAAAAACTGGCTACAGTGCACTGAAAGCAAGAAAGTGTGGTAGAAATGTGTGAACGTGAGCTTCAAACAGACCTGAGCTTCTCAAGTTGTACAATTTTGTCTCTCTGAGCCTAGATTCCTTTTCTGTAGAATTGAAATCATCATACACACTTCTCAGAGTTGCTTTTCAGTGGTTCTTAAAGTTTAAGGTGCATATTAATATCCTGTGAATCTTACTAAAATGAAAATCCAATTAAGTCTGGGGTGGAGCCCCAATTCTGAGTTTCTAGCAAGCTCCCAGGTGATGCCTCTGTGGCTGGTCCCAGTAGCCCCCTTTCAGTGGGAGGCTTTTGAAGTCTCAAAGCATTTAGTATACACTTAACTGAACTGCCTCTTAATTATAATAACAATACTTTGGGTTTTTTCCACATTATTTTTTCCCAAAATATTTTACATTATTTGAGCTTACACAATTGCCCTTACAAAAAAGATATTCGGTATTTCCATTCCAAGAGGAAATCCAGATACACAATGATGAATGGATGTGTCCAGGGTCTTAAGCAGAGGATAGCACTGGCCCTGTAAGAGCCATTCTTGAGTTTTCAATACACCTGACCAGAATTTCTTGATTTATTCAACTTTTTGGCTGATTATGTAGCCCTTAATTTGATGGAAGAAAGGGAACCAAAAGCCTTGTTCATAAATGCATTACAAAAAAATTGAAGTTTGTTAAAAATGTATAAAAAGTCTAATTTTGGAATAACCACATTTCTAGACATCAGGAAGAACTTAGGAAAAAACATTTCAAGTCCTGCCTGCCACATATAAATGAAGTCTTTAGAAGACCTCACTCAAGAGTTGTGGCAAAGTTTAAAACAAGTTAACATTAACTGATGCTGAGGTTAACAAGACAAGTCTTCTGGATTAGTCTTCTAAGAAAAGATAAGCTGTCCTAATAATGACTTGGCAAATTATCTGAGCTGTAACAGGCTTCAAATTGTCGTATCTTCTACTCTAATGGTTTGGCCAAAGAGAAGGGTCTACAACCACAGACTAGCATCTTTTCATGAATTCTTTTTATCCTATTAGTTTCCTTAACACATTTTAGTTCTAAGATTAAGCAGATGCTGCATAAAATGTCCTTTGTACTTTTCATTTCATCTTTTTTTAGTGCACATTTTTAGAACTAGGTAAGGATAATAAAAAGAAAGAAGTAAAAATTAATTCTATTTTAATTTTGTTTCGTTATTCAAATCAAATATGCTGAATAAATATACCTTGTTTTCTCTAATATGCTAATAAAATTATAATGTATACACCGGTTTCTTATAAAAGAATGAAGAGCTAAATTCCAGTCATGCAACAGAGCTTGGAGACAGGTCATAATGGCTGGGGGCTGACAATCCCCTTATACCTAGGGTACTACATCTTTTTTTTGGTTTTTTTTTTGCTAAAATCAAACAAGATATAAACTCCAAAAGATTCTCTCTCATTGTAAGATTGAAAATAATAGCATCCTTTCCATTAAAAATTGTAACTGTTGTTGTGGGGGAGTTATGCTTTTGAAAGCATCATTTAAAAACTGTTTTTCAGGTGGCAAGACCCATACTCTATCCTTCTGTATTTCCTATCAAAATGTTGGTGAGGCAAGGAAGGAAATTAGACAGTTTATATACACCAGAATCCTAATCATACCTGGGAAGGGAACAATGCTATTACCATAGTCATAGTATTTTGGTAAACCTGAAGAATCTGTAGGTCACATGGGCAGAAATAAGCTACCATCTGCTTCTACCAGCAGGTGGATGAGAAAACATACAGTCTTTTTCACTAATTACCTACAACAACATCTAACTCTAAATATTTTGCATGTAGAGATTTCCATCCTATGTTTATAAATAGAAAAGAAACAGAAAAGACAAAGAAACACTTATTTTAAAGATCTTAATATCTTGTTTGTTAAGCAATTAGTATTTAGGAGAGGGGGTATGTTGACAGCTCTGCAAACAGAAATTTCTGATTCATCTGCTAAAGAGGTACTCACATACGTTGGCAGACTTCCTCACTCTGCTTTGTTTAATGGTTTACCCATATTCCACATAAAACCACCTTGTTTTTCCCAAACCACCTTGGAGATCCATCTTAATAATTAATCTGTTAAGTATTAGAGTAGAGAATATAAGTTGTTCACTCCCTGAGTCTTGGGAAATGTCAGTGTAATGTCAAATTTTTTATTTTATTTTATTTTCCTCCTTGAGACACCTGTGCTATTTAATCATATCTGTAAATAATTACAGATGAAGCAAAAAATCCAATTGTTACGAATTCCCGGAAAATAAAATATTCTCCAGTATCATCCATGCAGTCGATTCCATACTTCTTTTGCATAGCCATGTGTCACTTTAAGCAGTGCGTGTATGACCGCAAATATTAGCTACTCACTAAAATCGATCTACTCCCTTCTTCCTGGGGAGAGCTGAATTACATTTTACAGACACACTTGAACTTAGACACAGCTATGTGATTGAATTCCAACTAACGGAGTATGAGCAGACATGATATGTATCACTTTCAGGCTTCATCCTTTAGAAACTTTCATGTATGCTCTTCCAGGCTTTATTCCCTTTTCTGGCTGACCAGGATGGAGGCAATCATGGTGGCTGCGAACTATAGGTGTGGGGAAAAAAAGCCAACTATTTAGCTGCCTAAAATGCTTGACATTTTATCCACTCAGGATTGTCATGTTGCCAAGAAATAAAATTCTATTGTTTTTAAGACATTATACATTTGGAGATTCCGTTGTCATAGCAGTTGGCATTTTTCTATATAACTTCCTATATAATTCAGACAGCATTCTTGAAAAACCTGAAAATCAGCCCATTGTTTTTCTGAATAGTATAATGCTTAATTGACCCAAGATCCTGTCTATTCTCTTTTCAACATATCAGAAATCTTGATAAATTTTTCCCAAAAAGTCCATATTAATGATTTATATCCATTCATTCATTGACATGTAATATTACTGACACTGAGAAATGGAAGTTCTGGACATAATTTTACTGATCATGGAAGCAAAAAAAAGAGAAACTGGTGTTTAGGTTATAGAAACAAAGGAAACAGATTTAGCAAATAAAAATAAAGGATTTCCAGTTAAATTTGAATTTCAGATGAATGAAAAAGATTTTTAATTATGTCCCACTTTACCACTTATACCACTTTGGACAATTTACACTAAAAAAAGTGGTCAAAGTTTACCTGACATTCAAATTTAACAGAGTGTTCTATATTTTGTCTGGCAAGTCTAATCAGGATGGCTATAGTCTAAGAATAAATTATTGTCTTGAAAAATCAGGTTGAAATTGATAGAAATAAAGAGAACAAAACTTTTAAAATAAACCTAAATGATATGGAGGATAGAAGTAAAATTGTCAACAAACGGATAATAGAACACAGAGAAGAAAATAACAATCGAAAGGGATAAAAATATTTGAATAAATAATGGAAACATCACATAAAACATAATAGAAAAACTTCAGAAGACAAGGGATCATAGATTGGTAAAGACATATTGTAGTAAAATTGAAGAACATCAAAGAGAAAGATATTCTAAGAGCTAAGACATAATTCTAAGAGTAATTTCTAAAAAAACTCGAAAGAAATTCTAAAAGGTCCTAGAGTAGGGGGAAAAACGGTAGATCATGCACAAATGTAAAAGAATCAGATTTCTAAAAGACAATTGAGGCAAGATAATTCAACATAATCCTTAAAATTGATACAAAGTCATTGGATTCATCAAAAGAATGACACCACCGGTTAGCTTGTCAGGCTCTCATTAATTAGCAAGATAGCCTTTATTCAAGGTTTCGTTTATTTATTCAACAAATGTTTAGTAAAGTTTTACAAAATATCTTATGCTAGGCACTGATCCTCCTAAATGCTCAGAATTTAGATGTAAAAGGTTTGCTTAAATCCCAGTGTATTAAATGTAATAGAAGGCTGACCCAGCATTTCCTGCTGGTTATAACAGAACACCTGGTGCTCAAGGTGCTCAAGCACCTGGTTCCACAGGTGCTCAATAGGTTTTGTTAACTTTTTTTTTTTAATGGCCAAATACATTGGGAAATAGCACATCTTCTTGGAGACTAACATTGCACATAAAAGACCAAAAAGTCTAAGAAATCTAACTTTGTTTAACCCTTCACTTCTTATTGAATACATTTGACCACAGAATACATTTTTCCCCCAAGAATACCAAGTAACATCTTAAGGAATCCTAGTGATCTGGGGAACCCAGTTCAGAAAGGTTATTGTTTTCATAAAATATATTTTTCTGAAATGTTTCATAATAGTCACTTATTGGATGGAGTACATAAATTAAATCAACTATGATATTTAACCCTATTAAAGAAAGGAGATGTACCATCTCCATTCTTCTAATTGCCATTTGTTTAAGCATTTCTCTTATTTCCATAGCTGTTTGCCGTGATTTTGCAAGAACAGCCACAAGAAAAAAACATAGTGAAGCAACTAAAGTTGGTGTTGAAATTTATATCCAACAGTATTTAACTGCAGAAGTATTAAAATTACTATGGTACACATGGGGACTCATCGGCCCAGGATTTACTATCATTGATATCACCCCTGAGTAGCTGAGTACATTACAAACACAACACTATAAAGGAGACTGCAATATGGGAACAATGTGCTGGGAAAGTGTTTCAGTAAATAAAGACTCAGTAGACTTTATGGCTTTTGGTAATACTTGTCACTTAATTCAGTTTATAAAGATTTGCTTATTAAATTTTGTAGGGCAAAATAACACATCTTCCCGTTTCTAGCAGTGATGTTGACATAGGTTTCAAAAAGCTGCAGCTGCAGTCTTCCTGGACCTCCCTCTCCCACTTTATTACAATACGTGTTGTTCTGAAATTTTCAATTCAGCTATAAACAATCTACTTTATCAACAACATGCTTTTGCACTTTTTGAAATGGTGCTTTGAGGCAGATAAATGAAAATAAGTATGGCAGAGTGCCAATAAAAATTCTGCAAACTGTATCTTTGGTGGAGTATGGACAAAGGCAGCACAACATTATATTTATTTATTTACTGTTGATTCTGAAACCCATTTCTACCCTTACAATAGCTGTTTTATTTTGTTGGCTATTTGTTCTGATCTTAGCTGACACTTTTAGATAGCAATGGCTTACACACTTTTAATCAATACGAAGAGTTTTTTTTTGGAAATCTGGCGTCTTTTCAATTGTATACGTGTTCACAGGGTAAATAGAAGTTGAATTCTGAAGTTTAGGACACAGTAAACAAAAGTGCTACTTATTGCCTCAAACTCAGCCCATTTGAATGTATAGGACCCCAGGTTCTAAACTGAGGTCTATCAGCTCTAAAGCATTTTAGTGTAAAGGTAGTTTCATATAATATATATTTAATATATAATAAATTATATATATATTCCTTTGGTTGCCTATTTTTAATCTGGTATCTCTTTCAATAGCTTTGCTTAATGACCTTTCTTCATGCTTTTAGGATTCTTCACAAACTTTGCTTTACAAAGATCTGCTAAATGGAATAGCAATGAAAAATAAAAGGCATTATATATTTCATTTCTTTTTACGGCTGAGTAATATTCCATTGTATATATGTGCCACATCTTCTTTATCCATTCATCTGTTGATAGACACTTAGGTTGCTTCCATGTCCTGGCTACTGTAAATAGAGTTGCAATGAACATTGTGGTATATGACTCTTTTGGAATTATGGTATATGCCCAGTAGTGGGATTGCTGGGCCATATGGTAGTTCTATTTTTAGTTTTGTAAGGAACTTCCATACTGTTCTCCATAGTGGCTGTATCAATTTACATTCCCACCAACAGTGCAAGAGGGTCCCTTTCTCCACACCCTCTCAGCATTTATTGTTTGTAGTTTTTTTTTTTTTTGCGGTACGCAGGCCTCTCACTGCTGTGGCCTCTCCCGAACGTACAGCCCCAGTGGCCATGGCTCACGGGCCCAGCCGTTCTGTGGCATGTGGGATCTTCCCGGACCGGGGCACGAACCCGTGTCCCCTGCATCGGCAGGCGGACTCTCAACCACTGCGCCACCAGGGAAGCCCTGTTTGTAGATTTTTTGACGATGGCCATTCTGACCAGTATGAGGTGATACGTCATTGTAGTTTAGATTTGCATTTCTCTAATGATTAGTAATGTTGAGCATCCTTTCATGTGTTTGTTGACAATCTGTATATCTTCTTTGAAGGAGTTATTTGTAGTGAGGTGGATGGACCTAGAGTCTGTCATACAGAGTGAAGTAAGTCAGAAACAGGAAAACAAATACTGTATGGTAACACATATATATGGAATCTAAAAAATAAAATAAAATAAATGGTTCTGAAGAACCTAGGGGCAGGACAGGAATAAAGACGCAGACGTAGAGAATGGACTTGAGGACACGGGGAGGGGGAAGGGTAAGCTGGGATGAAGTAAGAGAGTGGCATGGACATATATACACTACCAAATGTAAAATAGACAGCTAGTGGGAAGCAGCCGCATAGCACAGGGAGATCAGCTCGGTGCTTTGTGACCATCTAGAGGGGTGGGAGGGAGACACAGAGGGAGGGGATATGGGTGTATAAGTATACGTATTCATTTTGTTATACAGCAGCAACTTGTTAGTAAAGCAACAATGTAAAGCAATTATACTCCAATAAAGATGTTAAAAAAATGGCATTATATATTGTGAAAGAAAAGAGACTGTGAAATTGAATTTCTCAGCTTCATATTGATTTGGGTTATGAGAACTTCAAATTCCAGTTTAATTCTCTGTAAGTAAATTTTAATTTTATGCACACTAATTAAAGATTTGCTATTTGATATTAGTTTGGAAATACCCAATTACAAAGTACATTTGAACTTCATGGGCTTTCAATTCTAAAAGGAAGTCCTTGGGGGTCCCCTCTTAGTAATTAATAATTTTATTGAGTTTGGGGTCAAATCAAATATGTCCATGATCCAGAGTCCTCCACAAACCTAGCAACATTTTATTTATTCTTTTCAATTATAATTAAAGTGACTTGTTTAATAAGCTAAGTGGAAAAATTGAAGTTGAGTCAGGCCATGAAGATTTAACATTAAAAAATAAATTTTAAATGGACTCAATATAAATGCTTGCATGCAGTAAAAAATAGTGAATTCTGTTTTATCTGTGTTTGTCTTTAGTTTATATTGCATGAAATATGAAGAATGTTCATTCCAAAAAAAACTATAAATTTAGCAGTCTAAAATTTACTGGTCATTTAATTTTAGTTACAAATCCAACTCTAAAATTATTTAATATTTTATGACATAGCTAAATTTATTTGAAATTCAATGTAAAAAGTAAGTCTTTAACATATTTTCCCTGTCCCTATCAACAAGAAATAAATGCTCTTCTCATGGAGAATTTCTAGAAATTAAAATATTCTTGAGTATTGATTTAATGGTTGTAATAGTTTTATGTAGTCTGTTGCAATATATATTTTTAATTATAAGTTTAGAAATTATTATACATTAAAGTATACAGCTCCAGGGATTATATATTAATAAAGTTGATATATCAGCACATTTTACATTAGAACTCACAAATTAAGAAATAGAATCATGAAATACTCCTATGTAGGAAAATGAATACCAGTGATGAATAATTCTAAGCAACATATTCACGACATTTCAAAAATAAAGTAAATTTGGACACATTGCTGTGACATCTACACTCCCATCATACTTGGCTTCCAAATCAAAATTGGATTAGAGCCATTCTACTTTGTACTTGAATACAAAGAGCAAATAAGAGAATTCTGGGAAAGCACAAACAGGGAGCTGAATTTCTCAACCACATTAGGAGTAGAATTAAGGTTCATATACACACACACACACAACAAAAGGATTAACTAAGGGAAACAGAAATTGGCTTTTTATGGATAACAAATGGCAAAGTTATCTCCAGACTGTTCCATAGCCTGTCTACATCAACCCTCACTTTTAAAATTCACCCACCCTCACTACCTCGTACTTACCTCTGAGGCATTCAGCAAGAACTTTGACACTTGGTTTGTGTTTTTTCCCCTCCACCTCATCTTCTGCAACGACCACAGTTGACAATGCAACAAACACCCACCCAAGTCAAAGGATTTTGTAGATTTTTAGCATGTAAATTTTAGGGACATGTTGATAGGACAAAAAGTGTGACATTCGCCACAAACCTCTGTGTACCAAGATCCAACCACATGGCACTCTCATCATTTCCTGAATATGCTTTGACTGTTTCATGATTCTACCCTTTGCCTACATACTCTACTCTGGTTATCCTGAATGACCTTCCCCTAGACTCAGTTTGTGTAAAACTCCTACTTATTCAAGGCGCAGGTGCTCTTTGCCTTTTCAATAAAACCTTTCCCAGCTCCGGGAGGCAGAACAACTGCACTTCACCCAGTTCTGTAATTATCTGTCTACGTAAATAATATCTCACTCAACTTTGAATGTTTTGAGGACAGGAACCATGCTTCATTCAGCTTTCAGCAGTATGGTTTACTGAATGTCATTGAATGAGTAATAGGATAAAAATGAGGATTCGATTACAACTCAGCAACCCTCTATTTAACACACGCAGAACACAAGAAAGACGTTGTGTTAGGGCTATGGGACATACAAGTTAAACAAGACTTGGAACTAGTCCTCTAAGAGCTCACGAGAAGGAGCTTCCTTCTGTAAGGCAGAGGTAGGAAAGATCATGATCAATTCTGTGACAGGTACTTGGACCCACCAAGTACCTGTCACAGAATTTATGTGCAGAGTGATGTAAAGGATTTTAAATCAGCAGAGAAAAGCACAGACCATCATGATCATCATTACTGCTATTTTATTGAGAACTTACACTGTGCTAAGTACATTAAAAACATTCCTTTTAACGGACTTAGAGATTATCATACTAAGTGCAGTAAGTCCGACAGAGAAAGACAAAAGCCATATGATATCACTTATATGTGGAATCTAAAATATGACACAAATGAACTTATCTACGAAACAGAAACAGACTCACAGACGTAGAGAACAGACTTGTGGTTGCCGAGGGGGAGGGGGGAGGGGGAGGGAAGGATTGGGAGTTTGGGATTAGCAGATGCAAACTATTATACATAGAATGGATAACCAACAAAGTCCTACTGTATAGCACAGGGAACTATATTCAATATCCTGTGATAAACCGTAATGGCAAGGAATATAAAAAAGAATGTATACATATGTATAACTGAATCACTTTGCTGTACAACAGAAAGTAACACAGCATTGTAAATCAACTGTACTTCAATAAAAAAAATTTTAATTATCAGAAAACAGTATAATGTAGAAAATATCGTTATCCCCTTTTTATATATGACTGACAGGGGTTAAGCTGCTTGCCTGTCCACATACCCTGTAAATCACATACTTAGGATTTGAGCACAGACTCTGAATTCCACACACTCTTAATCTTTTTGAGGTCAAAGCACTTCATACAACATACACTTTGTCTTAAATTGAGGTACTTTCTAATGCACTTCTTAGTAGGAAACTCCGGCACAATTTTTATCTGAATAACATTCAATCCTTCAGGTCGACTCTGGGCCAAAGAGGTTAATTAACAAATTCGATATGGTGACACCTCAGCACAAATGTTCACAGAATGAGTCTATTCCTTCTTCTAGGGCTTGACCACACTCTGTTTAAATAACTTAACTAGCAATTTGAACATCTGGTGTGTTTATTGACTCTCTCAGCATTTTAGCATCAGATCCTAAAATAGGGAATTTTCAGTTCCTACTTTTTCAGTCTTATGCTTTTTAACACTGAGAAACGGATGCCATATTCTGAAAACTACATCCTGTAAATTCCCCAAAGTGGCTGCTTTGCTAGAAGTAGCAGGAGTAGTGGCCCTATTACACAGATGTGCACATGTTTTAAACTTTTAGAAAAGCTACCACACAATTGCTTTTAAACAAGGCCCCTTGTGAGAGAGAAAACAGCCTGGATGTGTACTGCTTAATATGGAATTGGATTTTCTATGGTATGTACACATGGGAAATATCATTTGAGGGGTAAAAGACATGGGCAAGCAGAGCTGTAAGTTGAGGGGTACGTATAATTGATGGATGAACTCTGCAAAAAAAAGTTCAAATATGTGAAATGTGACTTTGGTAAGAATGACAAGGTCAGAGATACTGAAGGCAGTATCCTTCAGCTTGGAAGGAAGGAAGGCAGGAAGGCAGGAAGGCAGGAAGGCAGGAAGGCAGGATGGCAGGAAGGAAGGGAGGAAGGGAGGAAGGAAGGAAGGAAGGAAGGAAGGAAGGGAGGAAGGGAGGGAGGGAGGAAGGAAGGGAGGAAGGGAGGAAGGAAGAAAGGGAGGGAGGAAGGGAGGGAGGAAGGAAGGAAGGAAGGAAAGAAGGAAGGAAGGAAGGGCTCACTCTGCAGGTGAGAATCACTCAGGGACACCAAACATGACCCATCCTTTGCCCTGGGTTTGCTCTAGATTCCAGTTTGGGTCTCCTCCCTCTCATCCTCTGTGTCTACCGTTTTCCCATCTAGGTGCCATCTCTCTCCTAGACACATTCTAGGAGAAAGAGAGAAGCAAGCCTGAACTTTGCAGCTTGTAAATGAGCTCACTGTGGAGGAGCTATTTAATGCAAATGAATAACCAGCAAGGCCCAGGAAAGCTGAGCAGAATGGAGCCTGGGAGGTCCCCTCTCGCCACTCGCACGTGGCACACCCATTGGCACTAATACGGCTTAAGCACTCATACTGAGGGGCTGCAAACCCCTGGGCAGAGACAGGCAGTATACACACTAGACATGGAAAATGTATGAGCAAAAAAAGATTAACTGACAAAAAGTTAATTAAAACTGCTCTGATTATGAGGTAGAATTTAACAATTACTTTAAAAAATGCAGTGTGACACAGTGCAGCGCTGCAGCTGAATTAATCATGAATGAGGAGAGCGCTGTTTAATTTTTGTGTGCATGAGAAAAACACTCGACAGATTTGACAATTAGAGCAGGGCAACAGCATTGCGTGGCACAATGCGAGGCGGGTTTTCCCAGTGGTTTTTTGGGAGGGAGCTAAGCAGATGTGCTCAAATATTTACAAATGCACAATATTCTCATGCTCTTCAGCTGCCCACCCTGCTGATTTCACAAGAAGTCGCCTTCAATCTGGAGGCCGCTGCGGGAGCCACACGTGCTGTGTCTCCCCGCTCAAGGAGTGGCTCAGCCAAGCTCCCCCGGCTTCCAAGCCGTGCACTCATCCAAAGAGCAAAGCAGGCCAGCAGGTGACAAAGGGCCAGAGCTCTTTCAAACACTCAGCTTCCAGGATTCGCTTTGCCCATAAAGTGGACGGTGCATGCAATCACATGGGTAAGGCAGGGGCTGAGCTGAAATTGCCCCAACCGCCTGGCTGTTTAGTAACTGCCCTCAATGAGCATTTCCCAAACCCAGCCCAGCTCTGTAACAGGAGCTTCTCCTATAGCTGTGAAGTAGCCTTGAAGGACCACAAAACACCTACCAGCAAGACCCTAAATGAATGCTTTACATCTTGGATTCTAGGTTGTCAGCCTAGTTATGAGAGAGAAGACTTGCAATTACTAGTACTTTTATTGCTACTAGTAGGCATATTACTCCTATGGTCTTTTTTTCTTCTTTCAATTTTATGGGTATAATTTACATACCAAACAATTCACTCATTTAAACTGCATAATTCAACAGTTTTTAGTATATTCACAGCATTGTACAACCAGCACCACAATCAATTTTAGAAACCCCATACCCTTTAGCTATCGTCGTTCAATTCTTTTCCTGCCAGTCTGAGGCAACCACTAATCTTCTTTCTGTTTCTATAGATTCACCTATTCTGGATATTTCATAAATGGAATCATATACTATGTGGTCTTTGGTGTGTCTGGCTTCTTTCACTTAGCATACTGTTTTCAAGGTTCATTTATTGTCTTAGACTCTCAGGGCTGCTATAACAAAGGTAGCACATTAGGTAGCTCATAAACAACAGAAATTTATTTCTCACAGTCCTGGAGGCTGGAAATCTGAGATCAGGGTACCAGCAAAGTTGGGTGGGGGCCGTCTTTTGGGCTGCAGACTTCTCATTGTATCCTTACAAGGTGGTAGGGAGCTCTGAGGGAGTTCTTTTATACTAATCCCATTCATGAGGGCTTCACCTTCATGACCTAATCACCACCTATTAATATCATCACTTTTGGATGAAACTTAGAATTTCAACATGTGAATTTCGAGGGGACACAAATATTCATTCAGACCATAGCGTCCATGCTGTAGCGTGTATCAGTATTTCGTTTATTTTTATGGCTGAAAAATATTCCATTATATGGGTATACCACATTTTGTTTATCCATTCATCTATAATGACTGTTTCTATTTTTTGGTCATTATGAATATAATGCTGCTATGAACACTCATGTACAAGTTTTCATGTGGACATATGTTTTCATTTCTCTTGGGTATATACCTAGAAGTAGAATTGCTGATCAAACAGTAACTCTATGTTTGGCTTTTGAGGAATTTCCAGACAATTTGCCAAAGGAGTTGTACTATTTTACATTCCCACCAGCAGAGTATGAGGTTCTGATTTCCACATCGTCACCAACGCTTACTATAACTTTTTTATTAAAGCCATCATGGCAGGTGTGAAATGCTATCTCATTGTGGTTTGGATTTGTATGTATTTACCTGATGACTAATGATGTTGAGCATCTTTTGATGTGCTTAGTGGGCATTTTTATATCTTCTTTACAAAAATGTCCATTCAGATCCCTTTCCCATTTTGTAACTGCTATTTGTAATTTGTTATATGTCCTTTCACTATTGACTTGTAAGTGTTCTTTGTATATTCTAGATACAGGTCTCTTATCAGATATATAATTTGTAAATATTCTTTCCTATTCCTTGGGCTGTATTTTCACTTTCTTGAGAATGTCCTTTGAAGCAGACAAGATTTTAAATGTGATGAAGTCCAATTTATCTATTTTTAGTTTTGTTGCTTGTGCTTCTGATGTCACATCTGAGAAACCATTGCTAAATTCAAAGATTAACTCCTCTATTTTCTTCTAAGAGTTTTATAGTTTTAGTGCTACATTTAGTTCTTTAACCATTTTGAGTTAATTTTAAAATATGGTGTGAGGCAAGGGATTAACTTGTTGAAAGATCATGAACATTTTAAAAATTACCTCTAATGCCTCCTCTAATTCAAGTCTTCATCATTTCATACCAGTATTTTTTTTTTTTTTTTTTGGTCTGGGGTTGGGACACAGAAAGACTCTCAGTGGTGCTGTAGTAACCAGTATGTGCCCACCCCATTTTAACCTGCTAAAATGTCAAATTCCACCTACCACATTCTTCTCATATGTCCCATAACTCTCCAAAGCATAGGCTTTAGAGTCACAGACATGGGCTTATTTTGAGCTGTAGCATTTACTATTCATGTCAGTTAGAGAAAGGTATTCCTTCCACCTTTCTAGCTTTCATACACTTCTCTGTTAAGTGAAGGTAGTGATGTTGAAATGAATGTCATTGGTGTTCTGTCAAGATTCCATCAATTTCTTTCATGGGTACTGGTAGCCACCTCCCAGCTCCTATGTCTTTTTGCTTGAAATGATCTGCATCCGAAACTCTCTTTGGAAGACAGCCCCTGAGCCACTGGAACATTCTGCTTACTTGGACAGAGAGCTGGAAGTGCCTGGGAGTCTACATAAGCCCTGGGGTAACCCTTACACTAGGAGTATGAAAGCCTTTGTCTGAAAGGTGACAACCCCAGACTGTCTTTTACCTTCCAGAGTTGTCCTGCAGCATCAGGCTCAGGCTGGAACTTCACCTGAAGTTGCACTCTGCATGGCTTCTTCCCTCCTTTCGTCCTGCTTCCACTACTCCCTTTCTGGCTTCTCATGAAGTGAGAAGTCCCTTAATGAAATGCTTGAACATCACCTCAGGGTCTGCTCTGGAAAACCTGGCACAAGACAAATATCTACCTCCTACAACTACTGTTTGAACAAATGAGACTTTATATTCTGCATGCGAAAGAATGAAGCCAGGCCCTCACCCTATTCTATATTCAAACATCAACTCAAAATGGATTAAAGACCTAAGTGTAGAGCTAAAACTATAAAACTCTTAGAAGAAAACATGAGAGTACCATGTAGAACAATATCTAGAAAATAGGAGGCACTCAATAAACGTCAGTTTTCATGGTGGTGGTCATTGTTGTATAAATGGCTACTTACCACCCCAAATTCTAGGGTTGACTACCAGGCACACAACAACCAATCCATGAGTATTTTGTATTGAATTTTAAATTTTTTTAAATTGTTGCTTCTATGCATGTTTCCCTGTCTTAAGGGACATTTTGTGAAGAATCTGAGGTTTAGGGCTCATTCTGTCTCTATATAGTGTAATATTCTAAAATGACCCAGTTTGAGTCAGTGGTTCTGATCATCTATTAAACAAATAAATCTGAATGGATGTTAATCAGTTCATGGTCTTATTATGGCCTAATATTATCAAAATGTATCTCAGAGGAGGATGATCTATAACATCTCTGAATAAGTGTATCCCTTAGTTCAGACCAGATGTCCCATGCCCTGAAAGGAAAATTTTCATTGAATGGAATGTATTTGGCTTTTATTTGTTGTTGTTTTATTTTCAACAAGATAATGAAAAAGAAGATTTAATTCTATTAATTATCTTTAGGAAAGCACAACAATTATTTGTGTGTCATGCACAGCCTATGGGTTTCTCAAGGTCAAAAATAAATCCATTTTCCTTGTTCAAAATCCCTTTCATAAATTCTACATGGTAGGGTTTTGTTTGTTTGTTTGTTTGCTTGTTTTGCACAAACTGTCTGTTCATCGTCTTTTTAAGAACAAGTGCTGTTGCAAAGGATTTGATGTACTTTCATACTGTGCTATGACAAAATATTCATGGAAAGCGTACTTGCATTACATTGAAAATGCATCACTAGTAGCTAGCTAGTTATAATGTATACATAAATTATCGTTTAACAAAGATATGCATAGGATTTATTTTGACATATCAGAAATAATAATGTGCAGTTGTCTAGTGACATGGGTATTACAAAGACTTTCATGCATTGTATTATTTTATCATCACAGTAGACATTCAGGCTATTTATTACTTATCCCATTTTAACCTAACCTTAACCTTAAATGTTAAGGTTCAGACAGTTAAGTGACTGCTGTATTAGAGATGAACAATCCACCAACTATTTGGGCTTCACCTTCCATAATGTATAGTTGTTGATAAAAAAAAAAAAAAAAAAAAGTTTCCCAGCCAAAGACATTTCCCAGCCTTCTATGCCTTCACTTATGGCCAAGAGATTAGGTTCTGCCAATCAACTGTGAATAGAAGTGACTGTCACTTCCAGACAAGGATTTTTAAGAAGTCTGTATTCTTTATTATCTCTCTCCCTATCCAGCATCTGAGTACTCTGAGAATGAATGCAGGGATTACAAGAAGGGAGAAACCTAGATCCTTGTATCCCTGCAGAAAGGAAGCCCACCCACCAAGCAGGACTCTCCACACTGAACTGACTTGAAACTCATGCCTTTTACCATTGGGTAAATCTGCAGTGGTTCTCCAATGTCACTGCGTGTATAAGCACCAGTGGAGGATGTTACAAATGCAGGTTCTGACGCTAACCCAGAGAGTACATTTCCATAGGTCAGTGTGAATCTGTGCCTTGAGTACTTCTGTAATGTCACCATGTTGGAGAAATACAGCCAAGGTGGACACAGCTCCTCCCATCATCTTCCCCACCCCACCCTCATTAGACTAGAGAAATGACTTGTCTCTCTTCTAGACCAATGCCTTGCGCAGAGTAAGTTTTCAGTATTTTAGAAGTTTTCTTTTCCTTATGAATGTATTTATTATGTGGGAAACAGAAACCAGAAGAAAAAAAATCCCAGCATCCACTTTTCGGGCTCCCAAAGACTCAAACCAAGGATGGAGCATCTGATGGCTTAGACTTGAGTTATATGCCTAGGTTACCATCGGCTGCATTCTGAGGAGAAGAGGTAATTAAAGTGGAAGTCTGGATCCTGTTTCAAAGGGGATGTGGAGGTAAGGAAACCAAAACATGCCCAAGTCCACGTTTGCTCCCAACTATCACAGAGATAATATAAGACAAGGAGATTCATTTTTCAGGACTTAAATAAGCTCACAATATTCTTAAAATATTAGTCCAAAGTTGAAACACGTTTAGCATTATTATGGAATTAATTAATACCTAATAATCCATATTCATTCTTTCTGGCTCAAGGAAATACCAAGAATACTGATATAATTCTGATTAGAACTTCAGAGAAATATCCAGAATTGGGAAGTGGTTGGTAATGTCAGAGACATGAGTGCATTAACAAATGTTGCATAGGAATTCCAAAATTTCAAAGGCTTAAAGGGAAAATCTTCAAACTGCTTCTTTCTCTGCCAAAGAACACATGGAAATCTGGAAGAATGTGCTGAAAATATTGGTAATCATTAGAAGAGCCAGATCAATTTGTCTGTAGCACTGATTGGAAAAGAAGCTCAGTTGCAGGTTGTTGTCAAGATGCCCCAACCTAACAATTGTCAGAATCAGTGGAATACATCAGCCATCCCCAGAACATTTTTTACCTTTTCAGCACAGTGGATGCATCCCTAAGTTTTCTCTAGACTGTATTTTAACACTGGTGAAACTTTATTCACAATATTATGTTCCTAATTTACTGCAGGACTACATATATTATTTTCAATTTATATTTTCAATTCCTACACTCCGAATCTAACTATATACAAATGGGTTGTTCCCTTTTTCCAGAATCTCTTCACTCTATTTAGACATAAGATTAAGTAGCATATCCTTATAATCACCAAGTTTACACCTATTCTTGTCAGTATTTCCTTTGATTTCATTTTGATTGGTGGTCCATAAGTACTATATGTGTTTATGAGTGTGGGTGTGCTGTTTGAGAATGTGTGTGAGGTTGTATGTATCAGTATGTGTGACTGTGTGTTTGTGTGTAAATATGTGTATTGGTGTGTATGTATCAGGGTGTGTGACTGTGTGTTTGTGTGTAAATATGTGTGTTTGTGCTCTTAAGAAACTAAAGAAAACCACATAAAATAATTGAGTGTAAAACCAAATAGATAGCAAGACAAATATTTTAATATTGGATGCTAAATTTATATAAAAACAAAAAAGGGGCTATTACTTTTATGGGTACAACTTATTTCCTTAAAAGTGGCTTAAAGTAATTTTTGGTTTGAAATTAATTATAAATTAACAAAGTAACATATTACTAATTACTTAGTAATATTTTTACATTAGTATTATTTTTTACCTTTTTGACTGCAGCAAATACTCTTATATGAAAAGTTATGTCTTAAAGTTGATCTGCAGAGTCAGAGAATACATTTCTTTCTTTGGTCAACATTTACAAATCTTTTCCTGTTTTCATGGCCATTGTCATCACAATGAATGTTCTGTTGCAGCAAAAGACTGAAACATTCTAAAAAACTTAGCTGTTCTCACATTTGATTTATTCTTTTTTGTTATGATATTTAAATTTTTAAAGTGCAACAGGTTGTTTTAGAAGTGTTGGATAACAAATTTCTTGAAGATTTCCAGAAAACAAAAGTTCTATCAAAATGAGAAAAAACAACTAAGCGAAACTCCAAAACACTTTCCTTCAAACACTAACACGAGCTGGTTTAGTGGTGTCTACAAAGTGCCAAACCAACCTGGTAGAGGGAAAAAAATCATTAACTTGCCTGGTTGTTTTGGCTACATGTTACTAGTTTTACTTTTTCATTGAAATGCTTTGGCATTAGGGAGAAAAATATATATTGTAGATTGAAGAGTTAAAGAGCTTGCTTTATTCAATTAAGTAGATTTAAAAAAAAATATAATTTGAAGAACTAGGCTTCTCAGAAATTGTGGTTAAAGACTGAATTAATAAAGCAAATAATGGCATTTTCCTTTTAAATCAGATACTTCCCTGACATATTGAGACATCACTTTCTCTTTGAAACATTCTCGTTTAATAGTAAGATTTTGTCCTTTTTCTTAAGCATATGTTCTTTTTTCAAAGTGAGATATCTGTGTACATCAAAAGAAGAGATGAAAATAAAACAGAATTTGATCAATTATTGAGAAAAATAATAACTTTCCAAAAACTAGTAGGCTTTTTAAAAACTGACTTTAGAATCTGAAAGGACCAAAGAGAGAAAGGTTTGAGTTACACTAGGCATTATGTCATGATTCTACCATTTTACTAAATATTTAAAACATAACTGATATTGATAATATTTCAAAATTTTTAAAAATATAGTTTATGATAATTCATTGCAAATAAAGAAAATGGTCCATTTAAAAATATTAGAAATTAGAAAATTAAAGGTTTGATACTATGTTTGACATTTTATAAATGCATTTTTATACTCAATTATTACCATTTTACTTGTTATTAAGGTACAATATAGATGTCTGTATTGGTGGCTTCAGTTTAGTAGGTGATAATTTTACCTACTGTGTAAAAAAATTATGTTTTAAATTAAGGCAATGAAATATGGCTATTATTTTTGCTTTATGTAATAGGACAAATACACTAGTACTTGTTTTCCCTTAATATGCACTAATCATTAATAATGGAATAATATCTATTCAAAAATTACAATTCAACATTTCTTCTTGAATCCACGTTGAATGCTTCTAAAGATTCATGAATCAAGCAACATAATGTGATTATTTGCCATTTTTAGAATTTTAGTTCAACCCCTGGACAGACCATTTTCAATTCACCATCTTTTGTTTGTGTTGCAACATTCTGCATCTCTTGACACTTCTGCAGAATACCTGTTACAGTGTTTGTCTCTTCACCTCTTCCATACCCTAGTGTTCACACCTCAAGGAATTATCATGTTACAAGTAAACAAATATGTTCTATCTACCAGTTTGCAAAAGTGGGCAAAACAAGTTTTTTTTAACCACTATTCAACATACACTGTAGATACATCTCATGCATGCTTATTAAGTTTTAATTGAAACATTAAATCTGAGGCTAAATTGCTAATGATACCACCTCTGTTAATTCTCTCATACTTTGTTTGGCAAGCAAATCTACAATTGCTTTTTGTATATGAGATGTATTGATGGCTCAAAAAAATGACCTAGAGATTTTACCTGCCTAGAAAAAAAAAAAAAAGAAAAGAAAATAGGAGGAAAATAAAGTGTTTTTCATTTGATTTTAAGAGGACCAAATACAGGATAATAAACACGTTTTCAAAAAAATGCCATCTTTTGAAATGTGATGATGTATTTCTTTGTAAAAAGCTGAGGAATCTCCCCTGGAATTAGATTCCAGGTGTGGAAAAACCAGATGTGGTTTTATCCCTGTACTGGAATCTGATTCAAGAGAGTTGATGAGGTTGTCCATTACTAACTTCCAATTTAGTTTATGGAGTCTACATTTTCCGAGAAAATTAAATGATTCATAGGCACCCAATTCAGGAAGTGAGTGCAATCAGAACAACTGCTGGCAGAGATCTTTTGGGTTAAATTAGAGCAATGAGACAAGCTGGAGCATATTCACTAGTCTAAAAAACATACAACCCATTAATATATATATACCATATCTGGCAATGGACACTTAGGTTGCTTCCATGTCTTGGCTATTGTAAATAGTGCTTCTATGAATATTGGGGTGCATTTATCTTTTCGAATTAGAGTTTTCTCTGGATATATGCCCAGGAGTGGGATTGCTGGATCAGACAGTAAAAAGAATAAAATAATGTCATTTGCAGCAACATGGATAGACCTAGAGACTATCATAGTAAGTGAAGTAAGTCAGACAGAGAAAGACAAATATTATATGATATCTCTTATATGTGGAATCTAAAAAAAATGATATAAATGAACTTACTTACAAAACCAAAACAGACTCACAGACATAGAAAACAAACTCACTTACCAAAGGGGAAAGGGGGGGCAGGGGAAGGGATAAATTGGGAGTTTGGGATTATCAGATACAAACTACTATATATAAAGTAGATAAACAACAAGGTCCTACTGTATAGCACAGGGAGCTGTGTTCAATATCTTGTAATAATTGAAAAGAATCTGAAAAAGAATACTCACACCCATATGTATATACATGTAAACTGAATCACTTTGCTGTACACCAGAAACTAACACAATATTGCAAATCAACTATTCTTCAATTAAAAAAAAGTAAAATACTAAAGGTATGTTTCCAAGTTTACTTAGAGATAATTATTTCTGTAGAGCCATAATCATGAGGTGTTGTGGTATCTACAGTAAGCAGTTTAATATTGCACTTCAATTCCTAAAGGCAATGAGGAGAAGGCAGAAAATTGTGTGAATGGAAAACTTTATCATATGTCAGTGAATGTTATAAGTTACACTCCTGCCTCCTAGGCTGGCTAAACTTTTTAATCATTATGTTAAACAGAGAAAAATACAGATGGACACATTTTTCATTTATACTAATATACTGCATGTGAATAGCCACCAATTTATTGAATGTCATATGGCAGGTATCATGTAGGATCTAATTTACTATATATTATATAAATTTGTATTTACATGTAATAGATTATACTTGCTAAGTGTAAATATACATAGTGTGTGTGCACATACATATGTGAGAGAATATGGAAAAAAGTATTTAGTTTCAAGTTTAAAATAGGAAGCGTTTAGGAACATTATAACATGTAAAAGTCTCTTTGGGAATGGATGTATCTTTCCCTAAAAATAAATGAAATATCAGAGTTAAGTTTTTAAATTGTCTTAATTTTCTCTCAGGGACATAAAAACTTCAAAAAGTGTTTAAAAATTTGAAGTAATTCTTTTTTCTGATACTAGCACATACATATCCTCATAAATTAATGGGAAAATGTGATTATGTGTCAATTATTAAAATTTGGTAGGAATTAAATGTATTAGGTCTATTTAGCATATTGGATGTGGTGTGCAAAAAGTACCCAGTCTTCTTAAAAACTTGGACAGTGCTTCAAGCATTTGCTTTCAAGAAGAGGTATTAAGTGGTCTTATGAACCACCTGTTTTCCAGAACACTGTTCAGAAAGACTGCAGGTTCTACCAAAGGACTGTTCTCTTATTATATCTGGTAAGATGTTGGTGTGAAGGTCTTCCTAGGCAGCTAACATTTCATGTCTGTCTGCCAAAGAAAGAATTCACAGAAGAGAGGGCTTCCATGTCAGCTGGTGTTTTGCTATCTTAAAATTATATTCCTACCCTGAATAAAATTACCTGTCATGAAGAATAAATTGCTTCCCATAGGTAGTTAAATGTCCTTGAAAAAAAATCTTCATATTATTGAAAAAATCTTGCTGACAATATTATTTTAAATACACTGATCACTCACTGATCACTCATAGGTCCCTGTGAGAATAAATTTCCCATGAGTACTAGCAATGAGCAGCACACAGCCTACCCACCATGGAAAACCCAGTTCCCCTTTAAACTCCCAGCACCCTTCCCCCATATTCAAGCCACAGTAGGCTCCCAGCCAACTAAAACATGCTTCAAGTATGTGGTGAAGCATGACCAGACCCTCCCAACCACGACAGAGGAAGCCGTAAACCTGAGTGAAGTAGGAGGAAAGATAATTACCATCAATATGCCTCCCACGTGGGAAATGGTTAAACTTATCATTCCTCTCAGTGGTACGTTTGATGTAATATGTTCATTTTTGTGTTTATTCTTATGTTTCAGGATGTTGCCTAGGAAAATGTGTCTAGACAGAATGGAAAAGAGCCTTTTCAGTACGCGTTGTAATGGTTGTAAAATGAGCGACAAAATAACAGATCTGGCCATTTTATGGTGGAAACTTCTAGAAGGATTGTTTTCTGTAGTAGGGTATTTTGAACTTTTCTAAAATAGTTCTTGATACAGGGAACATTCCCATGAAATCTGAGTCTCCCAAAATCTTTCGGCAAATTCATCCTTGCTGTGCAGGATACTCTGAGAACTATACAGGACAAAAAAAACAAACAAAAAACAACCAAAGAATCAATCCTGATTTTAGAGAAATTGAATGATTACCAGCTCTTCAAAACTTAAGAATATGCCTGCTGAGCACTGCGAAGGTTAGTCAGAACTGCGACTCCGCTGACCAGAGCTACAATATTGTGCTTTATATGCAACCATTCACTCCATACCTCTGGGTAACATGGGACTGTTGTTACAAATAATAACAATGGTGACCAACATTGACGGAAGGTTTAGCAGGCATTGTATTCAATGTGTCATATAGATTATGTAATTGAATCATCTTTACAAACTTTGTGAACATGTCAGGTCATGAGAAAGCAATGAATATAAAGATATAATCTGTGATAATTATATGTCTACCATTTACTGGGTATCTACTAAATGTCTGGCATTAACATTTATTACCTAGTCTAACCTTTATATACTCATTAGAAAGGTATCATTTTCACCATGGTTACAGTTCAGGAGAAAAGGCTAAGAGATCTTAAATAATTTCCCTGAAGTCACACAGAAGGTCTAGGACTCGAATTCATATTCCACCACCAAAATCTGTGTTCTTACCAAAATACAAAAGATATTAAGTTTTCTGTTTTCACGAGGAATTTTTTTGAGGGGCTTAATGTGTTTCAGGCCTTGGTGATAGGCCAGGCATTAAACTCATCTTCTTGAATGTGAAAACCCATTTTTATTATATGGCTTACATTACATAGTTTATAATTTGAAGCTTTATTACTCAAAATTGTCTAAGATTATAGTAAGAACTCAGCTCAAATAAACTAAATTTGGGGTGCTCTAGAAGGCTTTCTTATGTCCCAACTAGCAAATATGGCTCATTTTAAAGCAGGTTACAAACTAGTAGCCCACAGACTGGGCCAAATTTGACCTATAGTTATTTAGTGTGTTTCACTCAGCCAGGAAAATGTTTAAAAATATTGAGCCAATATTTAAAAAATCAGGATATTTCATATAAAAATCTGGATTTGAAACTTCTTTTAAACATTCAGAAGGCTCTAGCAATACTATGCCCACATTCTCATAGATCAACATCTGGCAGAAGCAAAGTAGCAGCTGCCCCATTAGATGGCTTGTGTTCTGTTTGCCACAGTTTCCAACCTTTCCTGATGCCTCTGCCATCCTGAGGCTGTAGGTTGCCTTTGAAAATTACATTTATACTATTGCCTCTGCTACCATGTCACCACCAAAAGTTATATAATAAGAAATGGAATTGAAGAACTGTTTTCTATAAGCCTGAAGGAGAGCATACATCTTTGTGAAAATGAAAAACATGCCCACACATTAATATAAAATTCCTAGTTCCCTTCTCTAACTTATATGAGTCTTCTTTTTTTTATTAATCTAGCTAAGGGTTTGTCAATTTTATTTTTTTCAAAAATTCAACTCTTAGTTTTAAATTTTTTTCTATTGTTTTTCTTTTCTCTACTTCTTTTCTGATCCTTATTATTTCCTTCATTCTGTTAACTTTCCGTTTTCTTTTCTTCCTTTTCTTGTTCCTTGATGTGTAAAGTTAGTTTATTTGAGACCTTTCTTCTTTCTTAGTGTAGGTGTTTATTGCTATAACCTTTCCTCTTAGTACTACTTTTGCTTCATCCATAAGTTTGGTAAATTGTGTTTTCATTTTCGTTTGTCTTGAGATATTTTTTAAATTCCCTTTTTTTTTTTTTGCGGTACACGGGCCTCTCACTGTTGTGGCCTCTCCCATTGCGGAGCACAGGCTCCGGACGTGCAGGCTCAGTGGCCATGGCTCACGGGCCTAGCCGCTCCACGGCATGTGCAATCTTCCCAGACCGGGGCACGAACCCGTGTCCCCTGCATCAGCAGGTGGACTCTCAACCACTGTGCCACCAGGGAAGCCCTTAAATTCCCTTTTTATTTTCTCTTTGACCCAGTGGGTTGTTCAAGAATGTGTTATTTAATTTCCACATATTTGTGAATTTTCCCACTTTCTTGCTATTATTGATTTCTAGTTTCATTCCATTGTGGTTGGAAAAGTTACTTGGTATGATTTCAATCTTCTTAAATTTGTTAAGCCTTGTTTTGTGACCTAACATGTGACCTATCCCGGACAACGTTTCCTTATACAGTTGAGAAGAATGCATATTTTACTGCTGTTGAGTGAATAATTCTACATATGTCTGCTAGGTCTATTGGTCGATAGTGTGTTCAAGTCCCCTGTTTCTTTATTGATTTTTCAGGTTAGATGTTCTTTCCACTATTGAAAGTGAGGCTTGAAAGTCTCCTACTATTATTGTATTCCTGTAAATTTCTTCTTTCAGATCTGTCAATATTTGTGTTGTATACAAATCCGCCCCCTTATCCATGGGAGATATGTTCCAATACTCCCAATGGATGTCTGAAACCACGGATAGTACCAAACCCTATATATACTATGTTTTTTTCTATACTAATGGGCAAGTAGTGTATACAACATGGGTATGCTGAACAAAGGGATGATTCACATCCCAGGCAAGCCGGAGAAGGATGGCACAAGATTTCATCTCGCTACTCAGAATAGGGTGCAATTTAAATGTATGAATTGTTCACATGGAGAAGAGATTTTCCACGACTAGGACTAGAATTATGATCCTTATCTGTTTTATGTATGTCCTTCAATTTTTATAGCAATAGAGAAAGAAAGGATTGTGGGTAATTGGTCCCCAAAGGTGAAAACACTGCTGCAGATTGAAGTCACAGAGTATCAGATTTGAAAGAGCCCTAGGAGTCATCTAATCTTGTTATCTTCTTGGTGGGAAAATCTAGTGGCTAGACTGTTGACTTATTCTAAGTTGCACTATTGATGCCACACTTGGGGCTAGAATTCAAGACATAAACATTATTCAAAAAAAATAATAAATGTAGGAATTGTTTATTTCTAGAATTTTCCATTTAATATTTTCAGACTATGATTACCTGCAGGTAACTGAAACCACAGAAAGCAAAACCAAGGATAAGGTAGGATTACTGTACTTAGGTATTCTGATGTTGAGTGCACCTATATTTACAATTGTTATATCTTCTTGCTGAGTGGACACTTGTATCATTATGAATGACCTTCTTTGTCTCTAAGAGACAGTTTTTGACTTAAAATCTACTTTATCTGGATTCGTATGGCCACTCCTGCTTTCTTGTGGTTACTATTTGGATGTAATATCTTTTTCATCTTTTCATTTTCAGTCTATGGGTGTACTTGAATCTAAAGTGGGCTCTAGTATACAGCATACAGTTAGATCATTCAGTCACTCAGTGCCTTTTTTATTGGAGAGTTTAGCCCATTTACATTTAACATGATTATTGATAGAGAAGGATTTACTATTGCCATTTTGTTTCTCTTGTAGTTATTTTGTCCCTCTTTTTCTCTCTCGCTGTCCTCCTTTGTGTTTCTTTTTGGGTTTGTTTGGGGTTTTTTTGCCTTTTTAAAAAAATTTTTTATTGATAGGTTTTGATTCCTTTGTCTTTTTTTGTGTGTAACTTCTGTAGGTATTTTCTTTGTAGTTACCAAGGGGCTTATGTAAAATATCATAAGGTTAGAACAGACTATTTTAGGCTGATCAAAAGTAAACTTCACTTGCATACAAGAACTCTTTGCTTTTACCTCTCCTCCCCTTAACATTATGTGCTATTGATGACACAATTTGCATCTATTTACATTATGTATACATTAATATCATTTAGTTATAGTTGTTTTTGATACTTTTGTCTTTTAACATATATGATAGAATTAAAAGCAATTTGCCCACCACCATTATAGTAATACAATATTCTGTTTTTCCCTTCCCTAACTTATTTACTTGGCTGTCCCGTATAAGTGTTTTAGCGCAACCCCTGTTCAAATGCTGCACTCTTCCAAGCATGCTTTCTGAAACCCTGAGAAGGGTTCCTGCAGCTAGGAGTGTAGTTGACTGGGAGGCAACAGGACTCTGCCAGCCCTCCATTCTAGTCGTCCCTCACTTTTCCTAGAGGGGTTTCCTTTTTTGCCCCCCAGTCTGTTTTGTTTATATATTTGCAAACAATTTTTGTTGAAATAGATGATACTATTGTAAAACTTAAGTTCAGAAATTACCCTTGTTATTGTATTTGTTGCTTACAAGAATGAGTATTAGGGGCTTCCCTGGTGGCGCAGTGGTTGAGAGTCCGCCTGCCGATGCAGGGGACACGGGTTCGTGCCCCGGTACGGGAAGATCCCACATGCCGCGGAGCGGCTAGGGCCGTGAGCCATGGCCGCTGAGCCTGCGCGTCTGGAGCCTGTGCTCCGCAATGGGAGAGGCCACAGCAGTGAGAGGCCCGCGTACCGCAAAAAAAAAAAAAAAAAAAAAAAAAAAAAGAATGAGTATTAGAATATCTGTATGTATCTTCACACTGTTATGAAAAAGATGACTAGGTGAGCCATATCTGCACCCCAAATCTCAGAGGACTTAAACCTTTGAAGTTCCACAGAGAAAGAGTTAAATAACAGAAACGTAATTTGTAACAGAACAGGAAGTGACACCTAGGGAATTCTTCTTTCATTTCTTCTGTATGGGATCACACCTGTTCCACTTCATATAACATTTATTTGCTAATACTTGTCAACTTTGGATCATGGTTTCCTTGTCATTAATTGTCCTCCTGTTAGAAGTGGTAGCAGGTTGGTTGGGATAATGAGTTCTTGGGCGAGACTACACAGATTTGACTACCAGCTCCTCCATTTACTAGGTACATGCCTTTGTACAAGTTTTGTTTAACCTTTCTGAGCCTCAATATCTTCACAGGATAAGGAAGATAACAGTAGCCCCTACCTCACAGGGCTGTTTGAGGACTAATGAGTTACTATATATAAGATACATAAAATAGTTGATAGCACAGTAACTTCTCAATAAACATTAGTTATTACTATTTTTATTTCCTCTGGAATGGAATGGAGGCAATGGGATTCTCCCAAAGGTCATAAACTTAACCTGTTCACAACCGATTCCTTGGTTTTGCTGCAAAGCTGATCCTCCCCAGTCTCTCTCCTCTCAGTAAATTGTAATCTAGAATTGTGTTGGCCAGAAATTTGAGTGCTGCCCCACCACTTTCTCTCATCCTCCCTAAACAGATAATATTAATGTGTTCATCAATTCCAAAATCTTTCTTGAATACAACCTTTTCTCTCCTTTCATACTCTCAGCTCTGCTAGCCCAAGACACCATTATATCTCATTTGGTCTCCTGCCTTCTTAATGGTCTTCCAGATTTTATTCTTGTCTCTTCCCAATCTGTTTTCCAAGCAACACCAGAGTGAGCATGGTAAAACAAAAACAAATATTTGGATCCTGTCACATCCTGCTTAACCCCTTCAATGGCTTCTCATTGCAGTTGGAATAAAGTTTAAATTTCTTAACAAATTGAGCTTGTTCCCAAAACTAGCTTCATTTCTTATCACTCTCCCACTCTCATACTTGGCTCCAGACAACTTAGCCTCTTTTTGGTTTCATGAACACAGGAAAGTCTTTCCTGTCTGTGACTTTCATACATGCAGTCTCCTCTGCTTAAGCTGCCCATTCTCCCTTACATGGAGAGCTCTTCTCATGTTCTAGGTATTGGCATATTGTCAAGTCTTCAAAGACTTGATTTTATAATGACCTGATAAGGAGATTTCCCTGCCCATAATTCCCTATTATTGCACCTGATTGTCTCCTTCATGATTTGTAATTTGTAATAACACCCAGCAATTACAGGAATGGATGAATGAAGAAGAATGAATAAACGAAGATACGCATAAGTACATGCACACACACACACACACACACACACACACACACACACAGTGTGCTTATTTCCTCAATTATCATTTACTTTGTTCACTAGATTATAAGCCCCACAACTGAAGGGTCATGTTTGTTTTATTTTCACCAAAATATCTCCAGAGACAATAGAAGACTTCAATGAATATTTGTGGAATAAATACATGAATAAAAATTTTCCCAGACTGAAACCATGAAAATATTCAAAAAGGACAAAATGTTCGAGAAGAGTAAAAAATTGTGGATGATCAAAAGTCATTCCTAAAGAACATCCCAAAGAGCTGACCACCCACAGGTCAAGCGTTGTGCTACAGACATGTTACCAAAAAAGGTGCATCACTACCTGGAGTTGATGACACGAAGGGAACCTCTGTTCTCCCTCAAAATATCTCATGATGTCACCCTGAGAGAATCACTGTCCTCAACATCATGTTGGTACAGACATGTTACCAAAAAAGGTGCATCACTACCTGGAGTTGATGACACGAAGGGAACCTCTGTTCTCCCTCAAAATATCTCATGATGTCACCCTGAGAGAATCACTGTCCTCAACATCATGTTGGTCAGATCAGGGTGGTAACAATTATTAAATGATCACAAGAAAAGTAATTAAATTGGGAGCAAAATCTCAACTCTTAAAGAGTGTCAACATAAATCATAAAGTAACTCTAGGGTTTTTCTTGCTGTTTATCCAAAATGACTAGTGAATTTGAGGGGAAATATAACTTTCCGTGTAAAGTAAAGATATTATTATTTTGTTTTGTTTTTCCTGACTGCTAAAAAGCATAATACCATCTCCGACCCTCTAATGTGCTCAAATACTAATACCAATACTCCTACCCTCTACTAGCATGGAGTATCAGTAAATCATATAAAGAAAGAGAAATGCGTCATCTCTATGATGTTAACATAGTTTGATAACACCTCATAGTCTGAGAGGTAGCTATAAATAGTATCTTACCAGAGACTCTTGACGCTGTGAAATAAGAACATTCACTATGTAGAGGAACTAACTGTTGCACCATTTCAAATAAGAAGCCTTTATGAGTAGGTCAGTAACTCCAACAACTGCATTCATGTGGATTGTCACAATGACTACAAAGGCCATGCTTCTAAGCAGATCATGAGAACGATTATGCTTAAGGGCTACTTTGAATAAAAACAGAGCCTGTGTCTCATGAATCTACTTTCTGAATTGCATACAACTACTTCAGTGAAAACCAAGCAATACTCTTCTGAGGGAAGCTGTCTCACACTTCCCAAAGGCACTCTCCTGGCTACTCCATCTATGGGCTTATTCAGGAAACCCTCGAGTTTCCCTGGACACTGAGGCAACCCTTAGAAATGGGTTGTATCGAGAACACAAAATCCAAGGTTTCTCCAACTCATACTTTCTAAGAAGATGCAATTTGGTGTCAATGTTTTAGGGCATAACATGAAGCAGGTTTTCTCTTGAACGGTTAAGGCCTGACAAGTGCCTCTTCTTAGCCCTGGCACCTTGTTCCTATATATGTTTGCTAGTTTAGCTGCACAAAGAAACACATTTAGGAGAAGAAAAAAAAAAGATAAATAGATTTTGCCAGGTTGGCTCTGAACCTATCTTTCACACCACTGTGAAGTGCGCTGCCAGAACGTGCGATATGTAGTTAGAAGCAGCAGATGGAAAAGCATTTTTGAGGGGCTTTTTGATGGTTCTGAATCTATGCAGCATTTACACACCAAAGCATGCTTGTTCATCTGTTATATATTTAGGGATATTTAAACTGTGAACATTTGTCTTCCTTAAAGACTACAAAAGTATCTGGAGACTGACTGACTTACTAAATAGACGTAGTAAATTGATCAATAATTAGTTTGACATCCCTTACTCCCCTGCCCCCTCATTCCCATCCAACTCCTGGCCCCCATTCTGTATTGCCTGGCAGTAACCTTATGTGGGGCCGCGAGCATCCTATGTAGTTGACAAATGTCACAGCACCAAAAGAAATGTACCCTCCGTGTGTGTGTGTGCGTGTGCGTGTGTGTGTGTGTGTAGATCAAGAAAGAGAGGGAAGCACTTTTAAGAATACCTATTGAAAACGTGTGGCCATGGGATGATATTTAATGTTGTCCTCTAATTCAGCAAAAGGCAGAAGTTTCCACAGTCAGGGACTTTATGCTTAGAACTTTCTCCTACGGTTTCTAAACATGATAGAGAAGATGAATGTCACCAAAACAATACAGGCTTGAATGAGTTGTGTGTTTTCCCAATTGCACATGTCCTACCCAAAGGAGACCAAAGAAAATAAATAAAAATCTTTGAAATTTAACCCTGGTGCTATGGACTGAATATTTGCTGTCGCTCCAAAATTCATATGTTGAAGCCCTAATCCCCAAAGTGATGATATTTGGAGGTAAAACCTTTCAAAGGTAATTAGGTTTAGGTGAAGTCATGAGGATGCAGTCTCATGATGGGATTAGTGCCCTTATAAGAGGAAACCAGAGTGTTTGCTCCCCCTCCCCTCTCTGTGTAAGGATGCAACAAGGAGGCTGTCTGCAAATCAGGAAGAGGGGCTTCACCAGACAACAAATCTGCTAGAGCCTTGATCTCCCCAGTCTCCAGTACTGTGAGAAAGCCACCCAGTCTATGATATTTTTTACAGCAGCCTGAGCTGACTAAGACACCTGAGATAAATTGATAGCCACTTTGCAGAACTAGCGCCCAAATGGATGCTAAATCCATAGTATTTAAATTAAATAAACGGTATTCTCTGAATCAGCCATCTGTGTTTATTATATACCCTGCCACCCATTCCTACTTTGGGTGCCCAACCTGGCAATTTCAGAGGAAGAAGTTATGGCAAGAACAGGTAAGCAGCTATTTATGGCCAACAAAGGCACTGTTGAAACATTGGATCTACTAGGAAGATAGAATTATTGACTCTAGATTTTTCTGTGAATTCTTAAGGCCCAAGATTATTTAAGAACTTCCCAAAGCTAGCCTCAGCTCTTCATCGGACATCCCACCATTAAGTGCTATGGGGGATGTGAAAGAAAAAAAGGAAGGCAGGCAGAACTCAGAAAACACGCAAACACGAATTTAATGAAATGTTCGCAAATTAAACCACAACTTTTTTCTAGTGGAAAAAAATTATATCAGTTTTTGACCTTCAAAGCAAAGTTTATTTTCTCACTACTTCAGTCATCATTTGGTTTACAATAATTAATATTCAGAGAGAAAAAATAAATTTAAAAAATCAATTATTTGAAACCCAAGGATCTCCCGTATTTTACTTGCTGTGTGTCATAGGGCTGGGAACACTGACCATCTACCTCACAGCCTAGACTCTAAACTCCCTTAATTAATTAACATATGCAAAATACTGAGCTCAGCATGAGTCCCAGAAGAGGCAATCAATAGGTATCAGTCTCCATCCCCCTTACAGGGTTATTTTGAGGAATTATAAGCAAATATTGAGTGGCACATATTAGAGGCTTAATAAATGTTAATCTCCCTCTTTCTGCCCTTTCCCTTGTACTTAAACAAAAACAAAAGCCATGGCATTTTAAAATATGAAACTCTGATAAATTTGAAAGAACATTCTGTGGACCCAAGAATGAAAAAATAAAAATGATATCTTCTAACTAAAAATAATGTTTGCGAAACTGATTTGCATTTCAAATTTTGGCAGTACACCTATGAAGGGTGTCTCTGGCTCAGAATTCTGGCAAGAGGTGATGAGGACTTGAACTAAGGTGGTGGCAGGAGATTGGAGACAAATGGTTATAAGAGGCGGGATAGCAGAATTGTCAGGACTTGAGTGCTGTCGACAGACAACCTGATTCCATCTCGGCACCAACCCTTACTAACTGTGCAATTCAAGGACTTGTCTAACTTTCCCATCTATGAAATAAAGAAGAAAATAATCCCGACTTCACTGATGGATGTGAGGATTAAATGAAGACAATACATGTAAGGCATGGTTCCTGATGTGTTTATGCCATAAATTATGGCCATTATTAATAGATGTCATTTATTGTTATGTGCACATTCACAATTAAAAGTATGTGCTTTATTATTTTGTCCTCAATTGGTCCCCGATTATATTAAGAACCTTGACTGATGTTGAGCATCTTTTCATGTATTCAGGGAAATTCAAATCAAAACCACAATGAGATATCACCTCGCCCCTGTCAAAATGGCAACAAACCAAAGACAACAGATAACAAGTGTTGGTGAGGCTATGGAAAAAAGAACCCTTGTGTTGGGGGGAATGTAAATTGGTACAGCCACATGGAAAACAGTCTGAAGTTTCCTCAAAAACAAGAACTACCATATGACCCAGCAATATCCACTTCTGGATATATAGCCAAAGGAAGTGAAAACAGGATATCAAAGAGATATTGGCACTTCTATGTTCCTTGAAGCATTATTCACAATAGCCAAGACATGGAACAATGTAAGTGTCCATCAACAGCTGAATGGATAAAGAAGATGTGGCATATATACAATGGAATACTACCCAGCCATAAAAAAGAATGAAATCTTGCCATTTGCAATAACATGGATGGACCTAGAGGGTATTACACTAAGTGAAATAAGTCAAAGAAAGAAAATTACCATATGATTTCACGTATATGTGCAATCCCAAAAACAAACGAACAAACAAAAGAGAAATAAACTCATAGATACAGAAAACAAACTGGTAGTTTCCAGAGGGGGAGGTTACTGGTTACTGGGAGAGCTAAATAGGTGAAGGGAATTAAGAGGCATAAATTTCCATCTATATAATAAATATATCACAGAGTGTAATGTACAGTATAGGGAACATATTCATAATATTGTAGTAACTTTGTATGGTGACAGATGGTAACTAGACTTATAGTGATCATTTCAAAACATATGTGAATATCAAATCACTATTATGTACACCTGAAACTAATATGATATTGTATGTCAATTATATTTGAATAAAAAGAAAAAATCTTTCACTGAAAAAGAAAATCTCCCCCATGTGGAGATGGGACTGTTTATTCTGTGAAAAAAGAATATAAATCAAAATCGCTAATACAGTAGTCATAACAGAATGTCAACTTGGGACTTGAAAATCTGGCATTTGGTTTTTGAGTCCTGTTTCAACAAACAACACAGAATTCTGGTGTCCCAGGTATTGGCCAGAAAGCTCAGACTTGAACTGAGTGCTGTTCAATTCCTGCTGATATTCAGTTGGAAAAATACATTTGAGAAACAGAGTCTAAAATGGAGTGTGCCCACACATTCCCCACAGTAACCTAAATGTTAGTCTCTGATTCACGATAAAAGCAGTGGCCCAGGCTAGTTATCTTTCTATTGAAATATTTGGCTACATTTATCTTTTAATTCAGAGTCAGTAAAAGGCTCATTTATATGAAAAATATTTTTTAACACTAGGCAAACCAGAGACATTACCCATTAAGCTATTTAATTATCTCTATATAGGACTCTACATAAAAATTTCTCTTAGATATTCATCTTATGAAAAGTCACCCCTAAAGAAATAATATTTGTGGATTTATTTTCTGTTTTTAATCAATAGTACATTGTTTGGTTGTGGCTTTCAGGGATCTCATGATTAAATTTTGTGTTCACTATAATATGATTTCTAATAAAAGTTAATAAAATTGGTGGAATTGTTTCCCATCTTCTTCCACCATTCTTTACCCATCATTATGGAAAGATGTAGCTAAAGGACTTGGTAAGGAATTGGTAGATAACAGCGGGTCAACAGACAGTTAGTTGAATTTCAGTATTTTTCATTCTGGTCTATAGGTTTGCTTTATATCCTGATGACATCAAACAGATTTTATCTCTGATAATTTACTAAAGATTTTTGTATTATATTTTAGGTGAGTTTAATCCATACTTTTCTTAGTTTTTTTCTTTTTTCTTATATCTTTTATTGGTCTTATTTTCTGATGATGGGATTTCTGATATCAGAATTTCCAGAATTTCTTATAGTTGGGAAACTTTTTATTTTCTTTTATTCTATAAAAGATGTTAAATGAATTAAGAATTTTCTGTCAAGTTTTTTGAAAGACGTTCTCCATGAAACTCTGTGAGCCTAGTAACTTTTACAAAGGGAAATTTCTTTGATAATTTTTTAGCATCTACTATGGTTACTAACATATTTAGGTTTTGTTGTAATTTTTAATAACATTTACAAGTTAAATTCATGAATATTATCAATTTCCTGTTTTCTATTATCTAATTTGTTACTTTGTTTTTTATTTTTTTAGTAATTCCTTTTCCAGCTTTCATTTCCTGCTTTTCTCCAACTTCTCCAGGTAGGATCATTTAATTTGTTTTTCTCTCCCTTTGGCTTCTTGCTTAACGATGTTTCCTTTGATTTCTGCTGTAACTAGCTTGAAATTACTAATATTAAGAAAATTTTTTATGTAAATAAGGTAAAGTCAGAACTCAGCACATAGTCAGTATTTAATTATGCAATTTATAATAGAGCTAAATTTTATTAAGCCCTTTCTATGTACCATATGATTTTCTAGTTGCTTTATATATATTCACTATTTACTCTCTAAAACCACTTGATAAGGCAGCTACAATTATTTTATTCCCATCCTCACAATGTTACACATTTAAGTGGCAAAGCCACGATTTGGACTAAAGAAGTCTGACCTCAAAGTCTGCGCTCTTAATAATCATGCTATACTATCTCTCATATGATGAAGATTTCAATTTTCCAATTTGGCAATAATTTTTTACACAAATATCCCTGGCAAACGTAAATACATGCTCACTTTCATATACTCAATACAACCAAAAAAAAAAAAAAATCTTTTTACTACACATGACAATCAGTTTAACAAATGGTCATTCTTTTCCCAGGAAGTCCCTGTTTTGGTAGCTGTGGTAAATTGTTGAGTCCCCTTTCCATTGAAAAGATTAATTTCAGCATTTTCCCTCAAAGGCTAGCTAAAACCAGAAACTACCACAATTCTAACTACTAGATTGCTTCAAAACGAAGGCAGTCATTTAATATAAAATAAGATTTGACCTGAATCTTGACCCTTTATTGGACTGAAACCAAACCTCAGCTTTTCCAGAGCTTTGAGAATGAACTTTGGGTTGGCTTCCTCTCCTTTGTTTTTATACACCTCTTCACTTTGGGTTTATCCAGGCTGAAAAACTGAAAGACCAAAATACCAGAGGGAAGATGCCTTCCAGACCCAGGAGAATCAAGAATGTTGAAAATCTAAGAAGAAAATCTGTTGTTTTCTTTTTTTAATGTTTTCTAATGGTGTTTCTAAATCACTATTGTTTTGTTTTGTTTTTTAATAATTGGGTAAACTTTAAGTGAAGCTTTTTTGAATCACTATTGTTTAAATAGAAAATCAGATGTTTATTTGCCTAATAAAATATAAGGTTATTTTATTACAACAAAAATAAAATTCTGGACTATCTCACTAACAAACTTATAGTAGAGTGATTAAAGCAGAGTCCTTCCAAACATTACAAGCTCTGTGACCTGGGAAAGACACTTACCCCTTCTAGCCATCTATGATGAGATCAATAATGGTACCTACAACTAGGGTTGACATGAGTTTTCTATAAGTTGACGCTTGTTAAACATCATCATCATTATCTTCATAGCAGCAGCAAACACTTAACATAGTTCTTACTGTGTGATAGGCTACATTCTATGTGTTTTATGTATATTAGTTTGTCTATAACAATGTTATGAGATAGCTACTGTTGTCATTAGTTTAAGAGGAGCAAATTGGGGAGGACTGATTAAATAAACTGCTCAGACTCATTGTTTATAAGTGATAGAGGGGATTCAAACCAGGCAATCTGACTCCCAAGATGCTTTTAACCGTCGCACTGCACCATGCTTTCAGAAACAATCATTCTTAAGTTTTTTTAAAAATAATACATAAATAACTCCTCAAATTAAATAAAATATCAAATCAAGGTAAATATATTCAACATAAATAATACATGGATAAGTGTTTGCATATTTTATTTAGTTGAAATTAAAATGTATAGTCCTAAAAGAATTTAGGCAAGTCTTCTGTACAGATGCACATAGATATGCATATATCCATACTTCCAGAGGTTTCTATAAAAACAAAATAACTAATCAATTTTATGTTCTTCATTAAACTTATTGAGATAATTGTAGATTCACCTACAGTTGTAAGAAACAACACAGAGAGATCCCATGTACCCTTTACTCAGTTTCACCCAAAGGTAGCATTTTGCAAAACTACGGTGCAGATCACAACCAGAATATCGAGATAGATATATAATATATATCTAATATATTTAAGATACAGAAGATTTCCAAGGATCTATCATGTTGCCCTTTTACAGACACATTTACTCCCCTCCTGTCTCCTGCCCCTTCTTAACTTCAAACCACTAATCTGTTCTTTCTTCTAAATTTGTCACATGCAAATATCCATATTTCCCAAAGTTTCCACAGATATAAAACAGCTAACTGATTTTATGGTATTCTCAATTTTCTTTGTGTCTGTTACATCCTTAGAGTTGCTTACTGAATTTCCTTGAGTCTAGGGATGAGAGTGGGCACAAGTGTGAATAATGAGAAAAGTAGCAGCATAAGAAAACATATACAAGAGGGGTTCTTTCTTGTTTCTCTGCACCAATCTTCTTCCCATATTTAACGCCTGGTTTCAACAACAGTTTCGTGATTTATAAGAGTGAAGCACTTTTCTAAAAGATTCATTTTCCAAGAACTTACATCAAAAAACTTTCATTGTAATAACACCATATATCTGCTAGTTTACATTGTCTTTCATGAATGAAGGAAGCATTACCTGAAAATGTCAAAAAGAAGTTCATCTATCCATAATGAAAGGACCCTAGATTACTAAAGACTTTGCACAGAAGGATCAAGATTTCATAGAGTATGACCAACACATCCACACATAATGCACAGAAAACAGTAGAAGTTAACAGTTTATTTGTGGAATCTGGAGCCATACCTGACTGATTGCTTTATAATAAATACTGTTACTGTTACTTGCAGTGGTATTTTACTCTCATTTCTGGTACTTGTTTAATAAGCTTGCATTACACTTACAATAGAAAATAATACTTTTAAACAGAACTATGATGAACTTATTTTTCTTGTTCTGTGCCACAGGGGCTGTTCTTCTGGAGAAGGAAATATACAAATGTATAGTATCCTGCATATGGTGTGTGTATTACATCCCAACTTCTCTGTATATTATATTCTGAAAAACTAGTGTGCAAATATTTACTAGGAAAGAGTGATTATTTTATTTATCATTGCCTAAATCAGAATTAATCTTGATTTTATGAATAGGCCAGTAAAAATTAATTATCTTGCATATAGTGCTGATCAAAAGTTGCCTTGTACACTTTGTAAAATATTACTTCTCAAATAATTTAATGGCTTAAAATTTTATTGGCATTGCATAAGTTAGATTACAAATAAGGTGTAGTTTTGGAATTAGCAAAAAAAAAAAACTTGACAAGAAAATGTAATCACTCTGAATTTGTTTATATTTAATAATAAACTATCCTCACATTTTCCTAGTCTTCATTCCTGTTTGAACTTTGCTTTCCCTTAATCTCTTTTTTCTAGAAGCTAAATCTAGATTTGGCTTTATGCTTTGAAGTAGGTTGGTGAGTAGTTAAAAAAGTAAATAATAGCATTTTTTCTTTTCTATCTCCCCTCCTCTATATTAATCCTTTTAAATATTTTTGTCCTTTGGAGAGATAGTTGTAATACGTACAAAACTATTCCTAATATGATCTAATCACCTGATTCTCAGAGTTCCCATTAGGGATGAATATTGCCAATGGCTAATGGGATATAGTAAAAAAAAAACCGAGAGTCGTGAACAAATATGAGATTTCTCTAGGCGTACCCATGCCCAAAGATCTTTGGAAACCCCAAACAAGCTACTTATCAGGAAAGCACAAATGCCCCAAGTAGTAACACACAATTTCATTATTCTGAATATTCTACTGATAACCAATATCCTGCAGCCAGTCCTTTCATACATAGTTCCTCCCACCTTTGGCAAAAGCATTTGCAACATCTGTACAGCATTAAAGGGTACGGTAAATGCTTCCTCTTCTCTTCAAAGGCAGTTTTGTTTTGTTTTGTTTTGTTTTGTTTTTTAGGCCTAGGTAATATGAAGGCAGCCATTTGAAATGTATACAGCAGATTCTTTGTTCAAATCTGGAAGTTGGCACATGGCAAATTTGCTGATTTGTTAGCTCCCTCTTTTTCACCTTGTTATTTTGATCATGGTATTTGTAGGCTCACGGGAAGAAAAGTCATCTTTCTTTTATCTAAGTTCTAGTTGCTAGCAAGTAGATGATCGGCAACTCAAGTCTCAGTAACTTAATAGGCACATTTGATTAAAGTTCATTTAAGCCTTTCCCAATAAGTGCTCTGTGACATGAAGCAAACAGTAGAGCATCCATCTGCTTGGGCTGACTTACCACCAGTCTCAGCAAATAGAGGTGAAATCCTCATTAGGATTATCAAATACAATTTTAATGTCCGCTTAGAACTAGGTAGCCATTCAGAACAAAAGAAACATGAAGATTTATAAAGTTTACAATCCTGGCAAATTGCACATTTGCTCAACCTTACTACCCTTCCAAAATAATTGTTTTTCAGAGGTGCCAATGGTCAGATTGCAAAGTGGGTATAGTGTAAAAATCAAACGTGCTTGCTTCAGAATCAAGTGTAAACAATGTTAAACTGCTCAAGGTGATCTAATGGCCCACCTTTATCCCTCCAGTGAAACCCCTCTTGGTACCTGGGATCCCTGAGTCATCATCCTGAGTCTGTGCGTTGTTCTGTAGCAACACATCAGCTCCCGGTGCTCCTGTCCAGAGGTAACTCAAAGTTCTGTTAAAGCTAACTTAGGAAACATGTAGAATATAAAGGAAGTATCTGGGAGTGCATGCGTGCGTGCATGCACATGTGTGTATGTGTGTGTGCGTGCGTGTGTGTGTATGTGTGTGCTGGCATCCATTAAAACATATCTACTGGGGGCTTCCCTGGTGGTGCAGTGGTTGAGAGTCCGCCTGCCTAAGCAGGGGACACGGGTTCGTGCCCTGAACCGGGAAGATCCCACATGCCGCGGAGCGGCTGGGCCCGTGAGCCATGGCCGCTGAGCCTGCGTGTCCGGAGCCTGTGCTCCGCAACGGGAGAGGCCACAACAGTGAGAGGCCCGCGTACCACAAAAAAACCCAAAAAAAACAAAAAAAAAAACCCAACAACATATCTACTCATTCAAAAGTGCCCCCGTTGTAAGGGGAATATGCAGGCGAGTTCCCATATTTCTGTTTACTTGTTTAACTAACTATTAAGTACATAATACTTGTCTGTAATGTAGCTATGTGTACTATGAATGACATAATTATCATGGTTCTCAGTTTTACAAGCCCTCTGACTGAGAGCATTTTTTTTTCCTTTGTGAAAATTAAACAGTTACTTCGCTACATGCTCTATTGGGATGACTGACAATTGATGAAAACATTCAAAGCTCCCACAAATAATTTTAATTTCCATCCAAAATAAAAATGTGTTAACTCCTCATGCCTATAACAAAAATATTTTCATAATGATACTGTTTACATAGATTTAATCATTTGTGTCACTGGGGTACAGCAAAAACAGCAATGTGACCTGCTGAGACTTAGCACCAGATTGCGATTTACAATCAAGGCAGCAAGAGTCACTGAAGTGCATAGCTCTCGCCCCAATTACTAATTAATCAGACCCAAAGAGGTCTCCATAAAAGGCACTACAGTCAGCTGTGCATCCCATAAATTTAAAGGGCTCCTCTATTTTTTTAAGGAAGAAAGGTGACCCAAGGAGGCTGAGCATTACCTTGTACCTGTCTTGTACACAAGCTCATCGAATCCATTCCACTGGGGGCTTACTTGTCTTTTCACCACTCCCTTTTTAAATGCTCTGAATACAAAATTTCATACTATGGCAGTATCCCAGCATCATTAAAATGTCAGTATGTTGGTTTCTGTGTAAAAACAAGTGACTGGCTTGCTTTTTTGAGTTTCCGTATCTGTACAAGTCTTTTCTTTTTTCTTCTGCAGCTATAGAAAATGAAGGGGTATAATAGGTAAATGTATTTTAAAAGTTTGTTGGGAATTATGGAGAATAGCAATCAGTGTAATTCAGTTCAGTCCAACTTCTACCCAACTTCATCAAATGAAAAATGCATTTGATCCCCTTCACATGGCGATCAGATAATAGAAGCCTCGCAAGCTACCCTGCTTTGACAAAAAGATCCCAATTGACTAGTCTAAAAGAAAACATGCATTGCTAACTTGTTTATTTTAACCATCTTTAAAATAATGAGTTGGATTCTCATTTTTCTTCCTTTCCTGGATACCTCCTCTACGAAGAGCATTCCCTTTGAAGTAAATGGCAACCCTGGACACAAAGGAGATCTGCCAGGGGAAGAGGCAAAATGAAAATCAGACTCCTGATTTCAGATTCTTGTGTACAGCCTGGCCAAATGAAACCTAAAATGATTCAAGTCATGTTCCATTAACCACGCATGCTCCTATACAGGCCGCCCTAACACACAGCACCAGACCTAAAGGAAGGCATACCCGTGGCCTCATATGTGTGCAAGAAGAGCTATCAACTGCAGAAATGGAAACTATTTTACTGGAGACATTGATTTCTCAGGCTGTCCCTCTTGCTTGTAAAGGATTTCTGGAAACTGCCATGAAACAGGGTGTCATAAAGTAGATCGTGCTTTGCAGAGAAAAGGAGTGATGACTGGAGTTTTGCATTCTTAACCAAGAGTCACATCACACAAATCATAGCTGTGACCAAAAAAATAGGCTCTAAAGGGTAAACATAACAGCCACAATAACTATAAGAATTTTAAAAAGTTTACTTATCCTTCAGGTCCTCAATGCACATTGCACACGGGTTAGACAGACGAGGGATTGCAAGGTTTTTAGTCCTCCTCAGCCATTAAGAGGCTGTGTGACCTGGCATATAAGCCCCCTCATCTCTCTCCTTCCCTATAAACTAAACACACTGAACTACCTGATCGCTGAGGTTCTTGATGGTTCTGATCCATTTCACATCCACAAGGGGACATATATGTTAAATAATTACCATCTACAGTATGTATCAATTTACTATTTAATACCTAGTAATGGTGTTTATTTTCTCTCTTTTTTTTTTAATAGGTGTTTATTTTCTTAGCAAGTAGAGGAGACATGCATAATCCGGATCACTTACAAAGCAGCCAAAGCAGTCTGAGTCGACGTTTTTGTTTTTGTTTTCATCTTGCAGACTTTCCCTAGAGTAAATGGATATGGGTGATGAGGATGGTGGTGGTATTTCAACAAAAATTCCTACTGTACATATAAAGGATTTGCCGTATGCTGAGCACTGTGTTAAGTGCCTTCTGTACATTCTTACTGTACCCTCACAACTCCATAAAGCTTTTATTATCACCCCCAATTTCAAGTGAGGAAATTGAGGCATGGGTATATCCAGAGTTAGCAGAACAACAGTCCAATCCAGACCAAGCAGTATTTGCCAGAAAACGGTAAGGGTAAATAAGCAATTCCTGTGTGACCTTTCTGGTCACAGGCTCTCTTCAATGTGTAAGTGACACACTTGGGTTTCTTTTTTCTTTTTTTTTTGATTACCTATTTTATTTTAATTTTTTAACTTTATATTTTATATTGGAGTATAGTTGATTAACAATGTTGTGATAGTTTCAGATGTACAGCAAAGTGATTCAGTTATACATATACATGTATTTATTCTTTTTCAAATTCTTTTCCCATTTAGGTTGTTACATAAGCACTTGAGGTTATTATACCCTTAGTTGGCAACTCATTTACAGAATGACCATATCATTACAACTGTTTCTGAGGAGTTTAGGTCTTGTTTCAGAAACTGCTCAACAGCAGGGCCAGCTACCTAGTGTGCCAGGACCCTGTGCAAGAGGAAAATGCAGCTCAGACACATGGGAAGTCAGCCTCCTCTTCCCACCTGCCCACTGCCCAACCCACAGCAGAAGGGAGACCTCCAAGGAATTATAATCCCTATGCTAGAAGGTGCTGGGTGCCTAGATTAGGGCTGTGAAAGAAGCTTCCATTGGGTGTCCTGCCAAACAGGCCATGGTGCTGCCAGCTCATAGCCGGAAAGCCAAGATACTGTTGGGCATGTGCCTGACCTTACTCTTCCCTGTGTCAGGACCCCTCGGGCAGAGGACAGAGGCAGAATGCAGGTTCCTCCCTCCTTCTCCCAGCCCATGGAACCCATAGCCATCCCTGCACAGGGGGCAATGAGGGGTAAGAGGTCAAGGTGTGGGGATGAGCAGCGAGCGAGTACAGTCAGGGCCTTGGGCACCAGGGGCAGAGGGAACAAGCAGCTGAGAACTGGCTGGGGATGGGAGAAGAAGGGGAGTGGAAGGGGAGTGGGGGACTGGTCCACACCAGAGCATAGCCTCCAAGCCCCCAGCGCATGCTCCATTGTCCTGCTAACTTTTATGAAACACAAATTCCAAGATAAAAGTATTAAGAATTTCAACATGGCAACCACAGAGCATTAAACTCCAAGGCTGGACCCTTCTGAGCACGGGCCCTGTGCTACTGCATTGGTCACAGGTCCCATGACCACCCTCCCTACCCCCACCCCTGCTAAATAGAGGTTCAAAACTATGCATTAGGCTGCATGTGGATGAGTGAAGTTGGAAGTGCCAAAGGAGGAAATTGACTTAATTTGCATTAAACATACTATTTAATGACTTCCATGGAGCAACTTGACCCTGAACTGTGTTTCCCACTTACCACTGCACCCTCTCTTCTTCATCCACCTTCTATAGCTTCCTTGTAGCTTCCCCACTGAGATAAGGTCACAGGACAGGCCAGTTACTCCCCAGAAATGCCATTTTGTGTGTTTCCTTAGTAAAATTTATCTTAAGGGAATCTTTCTCCAAGGCTTCCATATTTAATTTGGGAATGCCAGATGCAACAAATCTGAGATTTTATAGGATTGAAACTGAAGAATATCTTTAGTCATCAAATATAACAATCGTGTTTTCCTATAATTTAGAAAACCCACCTTCCTCTGAAAAAGTACATGCAAATATTAGAACTTTTATAATATGTAAAGTATATTTTAGTGGTAGGTTTTAAAGCTGTATTCACCACGATAAACCATAATAGATTGGTTTACCATATTTCAGTTTCCTCTCTTTCTCAAACTTGAAGGGGGCATTTGGTTCTGTTTCTTACTATTTCTTCTGTGCAGAGCAGAAAACCTGCCCAATGTTTCTTTCTGTTCCAGTGATTCAGGATGATGATACTTCAAATGTATAAAGTGTGTGTCAATTAAGTGACAGTCAATTAAGTGACTTAATTAAGTGACTTTACATTAATTCTGTGAGCTGGTTGGATTAAATGTTACTGTTTCTAGCTTATAAATGAGGATAAAAAGTTTCCAGAGGTCAGACGATTTGTCCAAAGTTGGACAGAGAGTGAACGGCTGGGCTAAATGGAGCTCCCCAGCTTCTGAGTGCTAGGCTGCTGCCCACTTCACCAGCTGCCTCTCCTGGGATCAGAGGATACTCTGTACCTAGGGCTAGGGATGGGGCTGGGGGTGAAGTGCATTCATAGGCATCTGTTCTGGGCTTGGTGCTTTTCATGGGGATCACATTGACTCCTCACAACCCACACCACTTTAGCTTCCATTCTTTCCTTAATCTCTCCATGCCCCAAAATAGGGAAGAATGAAAACTGTCTGAAACAGGATGGAACATAAGCTAAGCCACGTAAAATAGAACGTAAGTCACATATCTGTAACAGTGAACACATCACTCATTTTTTGAAAAGTCAGAAACTGAAAATAACTCCTGAGTGCCATTGTATGGAACCCTTGGTTGGAAAGGGTGGAATTGAAGCAGGCAATGGTATCTTCTCCTTCTCTACCAGGAGAATAAGCGAAGGGCAGACCTCTGTTCCTTGCTGCATCCAGCTGTAGCAGTGAAATGACTATTGTTTGACAGGAGGGAGTCCAGGCACATTAAAGCCAGATTCTGAACACAGCTTTGGCATAGATGGACTGAAGGCAAAAACAAAAACGCGGCTTTCTCCATACGATCTATATTAAAATGTCTCTGGTTGATAGCCAGAATTTTTAATGAGTAAAGCAGAGTTGTATATCATTGTGAATGTGTAAAACCATTCTAACGCACATTTCATAAAACAAATTACTGGCAAGCTTTGTTTCCCTTTGCCTTCCACAATAGAAATAGTTGGAAATATTTTGAAACTTTGCTTACCACAGAGAGAGGAGCATTTTGAAATATGACTTGATAAAATAAAATGCTTCAGTTATTTTTATGTACAGCTCTTTTTCTGTTAGAAGATCTTTAAGGAATACTAAAAATTAACTTCTGTTGATTGAAGGCAGTTGGGTTTTGGAAGTACAAGGAAGGAAGAGGAAAAGGTCCTATTCTGCACTCTTCCAGGACCTGAAGAGGGTGGGGCCAAATCCCAGGGAATTGCCTGACAGATTTCAAGGAAGCATAGTACAGAATGTCATGAAGCACACATATTTCTGTGCTCCTTACCTTGGCACATTATTTAAGGTGCTCTAAAACATCTGCTCATATTCATCTTTTATTCATGAATTTCCCTAAAACCGTTCAACTTTCTCAAGATGACGGTATGTATGTTGTGGCTCTGAACATGGAATCCAAATTGGTTTCTACATTTCCTTGCTTTGCATCAGGTTCACAATTGATATTGTTGGTCAGGTTGTTTTTTGTTGTGCCAAAGACGTAAACTGTAAGCCTATGATTTTTCATCTAAAAATAATGTATGCTATGGTAGGAAGTCATAGCACAGTGATATTGCGGCATTAAACAAAAAAAAATGAACAAAAATAGTCTTTGGCTATTTTGAAAGGTGAACTATGCACTTAAAAAGAATTTGATACCAATTCATATTTGACAACTTGACATAAAATCAAACATGAGGCTATTTCTATTTATTATTTTGTCCAGTGCTCAGCCATTCCCATAACGTTGGTGGGGGTAGGGTGAGGAGAGAGAGTTTTAAACTCTTCCTACCCCTCAACAACATAACAGGGAACTGAAATGCACATCTGTAAATAAATCCATCATTAGATTCTCATCAATTTGTAAGCTTCGCTTGATGTATGGCTAAAATAATCTCAGAAGGAAAAATGAGGAAGTGCTTGGTTCCAAGCACACGCCAAATAGATGAAGGAAGGGGGGTTGCTGGGTGGGAACCAAATTATTTAAATGAAGAATTTTGCAGGTGCTAGAAATATCTTTTACAACAGTCCAGAATGAGGAACTCTTTTAAGTACACAGCTACCAATTTATTCATTAACAGAGGAGAGCTCTGGACATATTAAAAGAGCATAGTAAAACAACTAATGATGCACTTGAGCGGTAACAGGTTGTCATTAGACCAGCATCTGCTCTCATCAGAGTTAATTATTCAGTTGCTTTGTTTTCCAAGTAGGTGTCTGGTAAAATTTAGCAGAATCTTAATTAAAACACATTTTCAAAGTCCTTGGATGCTCATCTCATCTAAAGAAATCAAGACAATTTCCACCATAAACATCAAGCTTCAGTTGAGCTACCAAATGGAAGAAGGAACGGAACTCAGCCAATATAAATTGTTAGGTATTAACTATTGGGATGCCTGGAGCATGCAGATGAGGAAAACCTACCTTGAGAAACAACCTACTTTTCCAAAACCACCAACTAGTTATATAGCACATAGTCAAATAACAGGAATATCTAAGACACCTGATTTACCTTCACTATGCAATACAAAAGCTGAAATAAGTATATAAGCTTGGGACATCCAAAAGACAATATGAGTTTCTTTATTAACCCTTGAACTAATCATTTAAGCATGAAAATATGACATGTATAGATATATATCAACTTCAATATTTGGGATAATTTTTTTAAATGGAAATACTTCCCCAAATAACCACTGCTTACAATCAACTGCTTATATGAGGACACCAATAAAGATCCCAATTAAACCTGCTGTCATTATCAATATAAACACAACAAAATATGAAAATTTGAATGAGTCGAGGATGACCATCACCTTTGATTTACTACTACAGTACTTCCAAAGCACTCTGCTGAAGTGAATGGAATAAAAGGTAAAGAAAAGAAAAATAACCAGGAGAACAAAGTCCAGAAATATGATGGCAGTAATTAGAGTGAATGCTATCAGCTCCTTCCCTAAACTGGGAGGACTGTGATTTTCCTCTGAACCTCCAGTATCTATAACACTATCGGGTGCATAAATACTAGGCATTCAACACAAAGATTTCTTTGAATGAAGAAATTAATGAATATTGATTGCATTCTGATATCAAAGTGAGGATGAGGTTACCATGTCCCATAAAATGTGAACCTAGAACTCCCACAAAAAAATAAATAAATTAAATGCTGACTACTTAGTTTCATCAACTCTGAATGCCAGATGGGGTCTGTTGAACAGGTATCTATATATTGCAATTCCCATATGGATTCTTTAATGAATGAAGTCATGAAGCCATGCAGATAACAATGAAGTTATTAAGAATGAGTCAATTCTATCAGTAATGAAAATATGTATAGTTCATCTATCCAATGAAGTATGAAGGGTATGCAGGGGTTTGGGCTGTTCCAGTTCCTCCTCACCAAGGAACAGATGATAACCTTCAACCAGTATGACTAAGGGACATTTTATGCTCCATTTATATCTTTATATAGTTCTTATTGCTTTAATTCAATATAGTTTGATAACCCTATCGTGTCTGTTTTTCAGTTCAAGGCCTACCTTACACTTCGACATGGCACTTGTTCAGTGCCTAGTTTGTAGGAACTGAGTTTTTCATGAGGGACCGTTGCTATGTGTACACTAGCTATGGAAGGGCACTTGGGTCACTGCCTCTCTTAAATGTTAGTATTTTGTCTCTAGCTGTGGTGACTGCACGCTCCTCCAGCTGGGAGACATACAACATTAGTTAGGTTACAGACTAAACCTGTAATAAATGGACCCAAAAATTGAATTGAAAAGATTGGAATTCTATTTCTCTTCCAAGTGCCAGTCTAGAAGTAGATGGGAAGTTCTGGTTAGTGGCACAGCTCTGCTCCAGGTAGTCATTCAGGTCTCAGTTCACCTTCATTTTGTTTCTCCCCAGTCTCCTAGGGCATTGTTGCCATCTGCTTGATTAAGCTGGTCCATGGGATGGAAGTAAAAAAGCAAATGGGATACCTGCAATTTCCTTTTAAGTAAGTGACATAGTGGAACACAACATTCATGTACAGAACACATCACTTCCATTGACAACAACTTAGTCTCATTGACCCACATACCTGAAACAGAGGCCAGGAAATATAGCCTATAGCAGGGTAGTCTTATGCCCAGCCAGATGTTATGTTTTAAAAAATGAGTAATGGATTTTGGTGAGCAGCTAGCATACACAGAGGGAAATAATCTAAAACAAAAAATCAGGTCAGGGTCACCTGCCTTTAGTCAAAACAGTCTCTGTCAACGGAACTCAATAACGAATGGGAGTCTTCCATTTAAGCAATGCCTGTATATTACCATTCAGCAGCTCCCATGTAACAGTGTCTCCAGGCATTAGTATTTAATCACTTTCCAATCAATATCAAGTGGAAAACCTTATGTTTCTATAGAACTTATCAATCAATTTGATCTTTTATCCTAGTTCTCAGAAGCATAAAGTAACCCTAGGTGCGATTTGGTAATGCACTTCCATTTCACAGATGAGAAAACTAGGTAGAAGATGATGCAGTGACAAGAAATGATGTCCTGTGGTCCTTGTACCCAAGAGTACTCACTTGAGAGTCTGGAGCTTTGAGTTCTAGGCTTTGCTACTACTTTCTCTATCATTTGAGTAAGTTACTAAGTCCTTGTATATGAATTGAAAGGCTCCTTTTGGAAAACTACTTTGCTTAAACTACTACTAAATAAGAATACTTGTTTAGAGTTCAAGTCTATGCAGGGCTAAACAAAGATCTCCAGGGTTATACAATTTAATTTTAAAGCTATGTCCCATGTAGTGAACACAGATCAGTGCTGAAGTTAAGCCCACTGATTACTACAAATCTCTAAACAGCTGTCATTGTTTTAGAACAAAAATGGAAGCCTCCACAGTCCTCAGTTGCTCATGGCAGTGGGCAAGGTGAACATTGAGGAAGCTTGAGTCACCAGAGCCCACCCTTGTCATAAAAGACTTTACAGTTTAGTGAACAATGCAGCAAATATATTTGGGTCATAAAACATCCAACTTCTACTCAGCTAATCAACAAAGTAATACCTGTATAAGTTGAATTAAGAATAATGTGGAGTTTTGTGGAGAAGGGGTGAGAGTCAAATAACTCTATCACAGAAGCCCACCTAGAAGAAATGTTTTGAGCTGGGCTACAAATGAGAAAACAGGCATGCAAACAAGGGGCCAGTGGAGAAGACATGGCGTAGGGTGGGAATAGTGTAATTAAAGTTCTGCCCAGATGTGGGAAAATGCAAATCAATGTTCAGGATGGAGGTGGAAGGCAGCAGGCAGTATAGGATGACAGCCCACCTCAGCTTCAACCAGAGCAACATGGAATTTATCAGTTTTTTATCTGAGGTTTCTGAGAAAATTTTCATTTGAAGAAATAACTTAGCTGCCAAAAACATTCTACCATTTACTAGATGATCTCAGAAGTCTGTTTCTCTCATTCTTTCAAGATTAATATTGTATTATTTTAGTCCAGTGAAATGGAGTAACACCCAGCTGGGGAGCGGAGAAGCTTGAATGTTAGTCTAACTGTACACCAGATGAAGCCCAGGTCAAATGTGGAAGACTGGCTAAGGTACCACACAGTAAAACACCAGCACATCGGCCTCAGTCTGTCTTTCCATGGTTACCATCGTCCCCTTCTGTATATTCTATATTCCTTATGTAGTTATGATTTCTAGTTCTTATGCCCATCTAATGAGACAAAATGAAAATTAAGGCACATGTTCCAGGGAAAATATTTCACTTATATAGAAATACATAACATTATTCATACAGTCTGATTTAACATACTTTATCACATCCTGCAAATCTTGTCACTAAAAATTAATTAGAATACAACAAATACAGTCTAGAAAATTGAATTAGACATAGTCCAGAGTTAATGGTAACTGGCGGATCCCTCATGATAGCACGGAAATTCATAAACAGTGGTAATCACACTTTTACCCAAAGCATTGTTCATTCCCAGTCTAATTGTGGACATGATCTTAGATAAGCTGAGGTTGTAAGTTATTCAAAAACTATTTCAATTCTAGAGTCAAAGAAAAAAGTGTCAAATCTGGAGGCCACTTCTTACTCTACCTAGTGTTGATATTTAGTTTTAAGAACATTTTCTATAACTTGTAGTTTTGCTTTTTTACACCATTCTTTGAGGTTTTCTTGTTTGTTTGTTTAGTTTTCTTTTGGCCATGCCACAGGACATGTGGGATCCTAGTTCCCCAACTAGGGATCAAACCCATGTGCCCTGCACTGGAAGTGCAGAGTCTTAACCACTGGACTGCCAGGGAAGTACATATACCATTTTTTTAGTGTTTTAATTTATAGTTGGGATTCCATAGGTTCAATGCTTTCTAAAGAGCTGAGAGCTTTTCACTTTTCATTGTAGATTTTCTTTTTTTCCTTTCTCCTGTCCTCCTTTCCTTCCCTTCCTTCTTCCTTTTCGTTCATTCCTTTCTCCCCCCACTCCTTCCTTCCCTCCACAAATATTGCTTAAGTACTTAATAGGTACCAGGTACCCTGCTAGAGACTAGGGCTATATAATGAATGAGACAGCGTCAGCTTGGATTAAGTTTACAATCTACCAGTGAAAACCGATACTAACTTATAATTATTTCTATTTTTTATGGAGTAATAGTGCACTTTCAGGATATGAAGATTTAAATTTTTCTTTCATGAATTCTTTCATCTCTGAATTTGGAGGAAATATCGAAGTTCTACCCAAAGAAACCTTTTTCTTTCTTAAAAATGCTTTCCATATCAATTCCAGCTCAGCCAAGAGTCTTCTGAGATCAGGATTTAGAGATGTACACAATAAGGAGATCCCTGCAACAGTCTTCCATCTGGACCCGCCCACAGCTTCCCTGTCTCCCAAAGTGCTCCATGGCCGGAGTGATAGGGAGTTTCCTCAGTAGACACTGAATTCACTGTTGGGCTCAATATTGCAAATTTGATTTTTCATTTGATCTGGGTATAGAATGTGCCTCTCTACAAAGGTTTGTGGATCTATTTTTATGTTAGTCAATGTGAAAGAATGGATTATAAAGCTGTCACTTTATAGAACCAAAAGAGAGAGAGAGTGAAGCGAGAGAGAGAGAGAGAGAGGGAGAGAGGAAGAGAGAGAGGTGCAGCAGAAGGGAACTGAAAAAATCCCACTATGACAGATGGCTTGTGCCATTTTGAATTTAGTCTCCCTAAGGAGCAAACCCTTGTAAAGGCTATTAAAGCTTCTGTTTGCATGAGAAAATGCTATTTCAATATTGATGGCTATATCTATGTGACCTCCATTGAAGACAAAGTCACAGAGATTTACCCTTAATTCAGGAAGAGTAAAACAATGACGTTGGAAAACTAAACTCACCCAGTGTCACGTGCATCTTTGAGGATGGATTAAAGTGACAGCAGGGTAACAAAACTGCACCACTCAATACAAGATTTGCCTCTAGGAATAAAAATAAAATAGGCACATTACTCCTCAAAGACACATATTTTATTTAGTTGTTAAGAGTAGAGTGTTGGAATTTTTGAAGAACTGTTGCTATTTAATAGAGGTGAAAGTTTTAATGTGAATACTGCCTGTGTGAGCGTGTGTGTGCAAAGTTGGCGTGACACATTCTGCTCAAATTAGACTTCTAAATAACTAGTAACAGCTGTGGTGCTTAGAAATCGGTTTGATTTAAACGATGATGTCATGTGTTGATATAAGGAAAATAGGTGTAGTCATTGGAAGGGAGAATATATAACTTGCTTTTTATCTAAAACAGTGAGCAGGTATCTCCCTTTAGAAGCTATAAATATGCACACCTAAAACTAAATTATATGTTTTAACACCTTCAAAATTTTTATCATCATGTACCACTTAAAAATATGTATGTCCATATAAATAGATAGCAAAAATAAGAATAGATATATAAAAATAATTTTGTGGCAACAAGAAAAATTATCAAATACAAAATTGCGAGTCTTTATTCACTTGTATTCCTGTATCTTGATTAAGATTCCCTAGTGCATAGATAACTTGGATCCTTTGTCCATGGTAAGAAAAACAAGACCTCAGAAAACAGCCAAGTTTGTAGAATTACATTTTTATTTTCTAAAGGTACACGAACAGCAGAGGCTAGTAAATAAAAATTACTTTGAGAAGAGATTATATGAATTTACCAATTATCTTTTCTTTCTGTAAACACTGGTCAAAGATTAATGAAAGGGAACATGTTAGCCTAAAATTTAGAAAAATGTAATACAGTAATCACGGTGAATTATTTTCTGGCCAATTTGATTGCAATAATTTGAGAAAGTGATGTTATTTGGGTGGCAGAAAGGGAGCATATTGGAAAATTAAGGATATAATGCAGGAAGTTTTTTCTCTATTCCTAGAGGTCTGAAACCACATGCAAGTCTGGACCTAATGTCTCTCTTCACACTTACAAAGATATAAAGAGGGCAGTAAGGAGCACAATGTACTTACCTTGATATTGTCTTATAAAAGCATTATTCATTCCTGCCAAAAGATTTCATTCGTGTTCTCAAGGACAGAAAAGCTCAAAAGAAATGAATTATTTTTGCTTTGAAATTCGAAATATGGCTCTTTTAAATGCCTTTCCTTTCAAAGTCTTAAAAGAATAGAACAGTTTCTCATTCAGAAATGTAGAAGACAACCGTTCTTCCAAGGGAACCCATGGTGTTCATTCTTTGCTCTCCTAGTCTCTGAGGTTGAGGGCATGAGTCTGATGCTAACATACTTTTTTTTTTTGCAAAATCATCAGTACATCTCATTTCAGCGATTAAGTATTTAAGGCAAGTTTTTTGAGAGTCTCTTCTGCTAATCCTGTGTGGGCTAAATTAAGTCCAAATTCTCAAAATGGTTTGTCATTTTAGAGCAAGAAGGAAGAAGAGTTTGAAAAGGACACTTAGAGAAGGAAGTGTTTCCAAAAGAAGTTATGGTTATACAATATGGTAAGCAAAAAAAAAAAAAAAAAAAGAAAAAAATTGCTGTGTCCTACACTCGACTTGTAACATCTCCTGTATGGAGATATTTCACAAAGTGATTTCACAGGCAAATGGTTTAATGAATGGCCAGCCAATTTAGTCTTTATTTTAAATAGATTCTTTATGCATATAGATATCTTGAGATTGTGCCTTGTGGAATGATTGCTGATACCACATTGAAAAGTCATTATGTAGAAACATGGGTGTACAAATAGTTCCTAACTTAGGGGAACTATAAATAGAACTGACTGAACCTTATTAGAGGGTTCATGTCCTGGTTATTGAAAAGAACTATTCTGGTGCCATTGATTAGCTATAACACTTCTAATTTGCACTTCACGAAAATAAAGTAAGAAAAACAATCGCGTTTGACTTTTAGAAAGGAAAGTGATGAAAAATACACTGAATTAGAAAATGAATTATGGTCTAATTTCCAACAAAAGGGCAAGTTTTCCTTTTCCATTATATAACAATTCCTTAATTCTAAGGAAGTAATTTTTAGGTTTACATATTCTAGAGATCAATGGTAATTGGAAAATATAGAAATATCTCGTTAGATCCCAAGAATTTAACTGATAATTGTTTGGAGTAAAGTAATTATTATTCCATGAATCATTCTAATATTTTGTGACAGTGTCAATTACATATGGTTATATTATAACACTAGTCATTATCATCAGGGTAACAAAAAATATAATTTTAAAAGTTTTTTAGGTATATCCATAAATTTGATCAAATAAAACAGTATTCTAGATTTGATAAAATTCCAATATCCTCATCTTAAGAAACAGAACCTTTGAATAGTGATATGCTCACTCTATTATCCCTCCTTTCAGGGAATCCTTAAGTGACTAATAAAGTCTCTGTTTCAACAGGCCCGCTTGATTTTTCAGTTTTAGGAGAAATAGAAAATTCTTTGATACCTTTGGTAGACTATGAAACAGCATTGAGACATACTTACATTGAATATAGAAACAGATATAGATAGTCATGTATGTATATATATGAAATATATATGTTGTATGCGTATATATGCATGTGCATGTGTGTATACATACATATATCCCACTTCAGCCTCTTACACAATCATAACACTTATCCTACGTAAAAACTAGCTCGTCTGGGAATTAATGTGCACAACTTTATCCCTGAATGAGAATTAATTAGAAATACTTTCATCCAGAATCCATAAACAATTTAGGCTCATATGTAGTAACTGAGCATGGGAGTGAGATCCTTGATCTCCATGTCTTCTTTCCCTGAACATATAGATGCTCTCTTCTTTAGCCCTCCACCTCTTTAGCTGTGAACAAGGGGAATTGCAACCTAATTAATTAATCAACAGACTTTTAAAAATCACTTTAAATGTACAAGCCCTATAAAAAGTAGACTGATACATCACAATGTTTTAAGAGGTAAAGGTGATTGTGTTATAGTATTTAAATAGAACTAGAGACTGAACTATGTGTCCTGTAAAATATTATGCACGTACAGTGCTGAGCTATATGGTGGGAAAATTAAGCCCATGAACACTAGGAAAGATTTTTTTACAACATATGTCAAAGAAATAGTCATTTACCATCAGTTACTTAAATAAACCCAAAAGAGTATTTTGGGCTTTTATCCAAAAAGGAGGGTCTGGTAGGGAATTGTAAAAGCTTCAAAACTAGGGAAAATCACTCTGAATGCGTTTCAAATTAAACTGTTATGGTTTGGTTTAGATCTGCCTTATTAGTCCATATTAATGGATATTTATCACTTCAGTGATTGTTTTCATAAATTAGAAGGAGAATGGTTTTTCATAAAGTGCACAATGAAGTTGGATCCATGTGAGGAAATACAATGATTCAAAGAAAATGCTCCTTTAAATGATACCACCATATGGACAAGCCTCTCACCTCTTTAATCAGTCAACAAAATATTCAACTAGTCAGCAAATAATTACGAACGCCTACTATGTGTTCATCATTCTGCTAAATAACAGGGATACAATGCAGTAATTATTTGTTCATTCCAGTTCACTTCGTTTAAGAGAGAACCAGCAACCATTCTGGCTTTAGTAAGGTCAGTAATAACAAGCTACTGTCAGTATTAATCGGTCCTGAGGCAAATACCTGACCCAAGATAAGTCAACTAAAGTTTTATCCTAAGGCTCTAAAAATGAGCTAAGGGATGAAGAGTAGTTCCTCTCTGGTGGTCAAGTTGTGATGTTTGAGGCTTGGGAATTCAGTGGTCATGTTTCCTGCCATATGGACTGAGAGACTGAAGCCAGTATTTAGAGTGGAGATGAGTGATCTGGAGGATTCAGCGTTGTGGTACCTTTAACTCTGAGGGCCGACTGATCCTTGTTCTCAGAGTTACACTAAATAGTCCAGTGTCATTCAAATAGCTTACTTCTGTCTCATATAGTTCAAGTCATCCTTCTGTTCCTTGTATTCAAAAGAATTATGATTCATATACCACTGAATCAGTAAACATATACGCTTACTTACGTGCACCACTTTTGAAGGCATTTGGAAGAATCAATAGTTTACACACTGTACACAAAGGTACAATGTGAAACTCATTCAAACTACTGCAATCAGCATGCATTAACTAAGTAGCTACTCTGTACCTAAGTAGGCACTTGAGACACGAGGTGCCAGACACATTCTTTGGATAAATGCCAAAAATTAAAATTTAAAAAAATGGGGAAAATGAAAATGCTGAGGACAAGAAAAACCTAGGTGTATTAAAGAATAATATACTGATTGTAAACTGTTTCCATTCCTTTTAGCTTTAACCTCCTGTTACCAATAATTAGCTTTTGTGTACAGACTGCCCTCAGGAGAAAAGTGGTTAACAGCTGCTGACAAAGGAATCTGTTGAGATGAAGGAAATTTTAGCTCTTCTTTCTTTTTTTACCCCCTCACAGCACAGCACTATCATTTAAAATTACAATTCTTTGAAACTTTTGAACTTTTAAGATCTAGGAAGCAGGAGCTTAATAAAAATGAATGCCAGAGCATAGCCCAGGAAAGCCCAAGTGACTTAGAGAAGCTGAATGTCCAAGGTACTGTTGGGTGGAGGTATCTCTATACAGGGACCTAAGGGCAGCTTCACAGAAGCCCTACCGTGGCTGGGTACATAGAAATGAATTCCTAAACTGCTCCCAAACTATCCCTCCTGCAATCCTCCCCGCACACAGGTAGGGAAGTTTTCAGAAGGCTGTGGAGATCAGAAGGCAGCTGAGGTGGAAACAAGGTGGACCAGAGTGGTTGACATTGTGATCAGGATAATGACAGGGACTATGGACATTGTAAGCAGATGGCAGCACAGCATACCCACGGACCAGATTGAAAAAGTAGAAGTCAGCAGGGTCCCAAGGTCCCCACTTGGACCAGAAGCTCTTCTACTCCCCTGCGGACTCCTGATGAAGGATGATGTGTAAACTCAATCTCCACACACTGCCCACCCCCCCACAGCAGACTGCCCTTGGAGGAAGAAAAAAGAGGCAACAGAAAACGCCCACTGGACTCAATTTAAATCAGATAAATCAGATTGATTACCTTTAAAACAGGTTATGACTGAGATATCTTGGGTGAAAGTTTAAGGTTTTTATCCCAGGAGCAATTATAGGTACTCATGTGCTAGTCGAGTTCAGTAGGAATATATAAAAATACTTAACTTTGTTACAATATATAGAGATGTAAAAAGATCTGAAGAGGGATAATGTACTCATATATATCATATAGTAAAATGAGCCATTTTTTAATTATATGCTCCTTAGGGAATGTGCAGTTCCTGAATATGTCTATCAGGTCCCAAAGGGCAGGACACATAATGGAAAATCAACCTTCTTTAGATAATGAGTTCTTACTACAAAACTGACTCTTGATGGTGAGAAATGTGAATGTTCATTGAAGAAAAAATAATTTAGAATACGGGATTTGCTACAAATTTAGGATATGTGAACTCTAGACCCGAACTTGGAATGTCTAGGCCCCAATACTGTCTCCTATGAGTGGTCTCTTGAGTATGTCACTTAACAGATCTGTGTTACATTTTCTTAATTTGTAAAACAGAGAAAATGAAGCCTCTCTGCCTACCTCATATGATTATTGTGAAACCAAATGATAATATATGTTAAAGCACTTATAAACTTCAAAGCTCTAAAAAATATGTTTCATATCATAAAACTCCAATGGCAACTCTCTCATAAAGAGTACTTACTATGCGGCCATGATTACTCCTAAAATTACTACAAGAGGCTAGAATATGATGTAGAAACAAAGCATCCCAAATTCTCAGTGGCTTAATAAAACAATGTTCTATTTCTTGCTCATGTTATAAGTTCAGTGAAGGTTGGCAAGCAACACTGCTCCACATAGTAACTTAGAATCCCAGGCTAACAAAATCTTCATCATCTTGTGATGAAGCATCATCTTGCTGCTGTATCAAGAAACAGCATCAGAATTTGCTGCATCACTGGAAGAGAAAGTACATGGAGAACATACACCCACCCTTAACTGCCTCAGATCAAAGTGGCACAATTCACTTCTATTCACAGTCCATTAGCCAAGATTTTCTACATAACCCCAACCTAACTGCAAGGAAGAAAGTCTCTGGTTCTTGGGTCTTCAGACTCAGACTGGGACTTATCTCTATAGACACCTGATTCTCAGTCACTGGGGTCTGGGCTGGAATTACACCACTAGCCTTCCTGGGTCTCCAGCTGGTAGGTGGTAGATTATGGGACTTCTTAGCCTCCATAGTCCCATGAACCAAAATCAATACCTCACAATAAATGTCTTTCTATATATCTGTATGTATGTACATGTATATATTGGTTTTGTTTCTCTGGAGAATTCTAATATGCTGTGAAAGAAAATATCAATAAGGTTGAAATAAATGGAGAAAATATTGAATTCATTGATTAGAAAAATAAGCATTATCAAAATGTCAATTCTAGCAAAATGTTCTATAGGTAAGTGCATAAATCCAATAAATATCCCTAATTGTTTGTTCTCTTTAACCTTTTTCTCTTTTCCTCATTTTACTTTCTTTCTCCGTTTTATATTTATTTTTTCTTTTATTTTTCTTTCTCTTAATTTCTTTCTCTTTCTTCTTTTCTTTCTTTATTGTCACTTAAGTACAGAGGAAAAAGAAAACCTTTTTAATAAATGGTGTTGATAGAGACAACTGTATCCTGGGAGAAGTGGCAGGTAGACGTCTACTCCTTACTATACCCGCAGATCAACTGTAGATTTTTGTAGATCTAAATGTGAGATGTAAAATAATAAGGTGTCTTGAAATAACATTGGAAATATTTTCATTATCTTGTGAAAGATTTTTAAAATGATACATGAAAAAGCACAAATCATAAAGCATAAGGCTGAAGAATTTGACTTCACCTAGGTTAATTTGTTTTCATCAAAAATTATTAAGAGTGTGGGGCTTCCCTAGTGGCACAGTGGTTGAGAGTCCGCCTGTCGATGCAGGGGACACGGGTTCGTGCCCCGGTCCGGGAGGATCCCACGTGCCGCAGAGTGGCTGGGCCCGTGAGCCATGGCCGCTGAGCCTGCGTGTCCAGAGCCTGTGCTCCACAACGAGGCCACAACAATGAGAGGCCCGCGTACCACAAAAAAAAAAAAAAAAAAAAAAAAATTAAGAGTGTGAAAAGAGTAAGACACAACATGGGGAAGTTGTTATTTTCAATACATTATGACAAAAAGGACTAATACCCAGAATACAAAAAGAACTTCTATAATCAGTAAGTTAAAGTTAGAATTGTGATAAATAAAGTGGGGCAAGAGAACAATCTATTCACATTATCTACTTCCTCTTCAGTGAGGCTTCATAGTTTATGGTTTTTGTGGAATTTGCTCATTTCAACTAAGTTGTCAAATTATCTATAATGTTGTTCATAATATTCTCTTATTATATTTTAGTATCTCCAGATTCTGTACTAACATCACTCCTCTCATTTTGGATATTGGTAATTTGTCTCCTCTCCTTTGTTCTTAGTCCAACTAGAGTTTTATCACTTGTATTGATCTTCTTAAACAACAACTTTTAGATTTATTGATTTTCTTTATTGCTTTTCTGTTTTTTGTTTCATTGCTTGCTGCTCAGGTTTTTATTTCATGTTTTCTACTTACACTGGGTGTAATTTGCTCTACATTTTAAATTTCTTAAGAAGAAAGTTAGTGTCACTGATTTGAGGCCATTCTTGTTTTCTAACATATGCTCTTAGCACTATGATTTTTTTCTTAGTACTGCTTTAGCACACTGCACAAATTTTGACATGTTGTATTTTAATTTTCATTCAGTGCAAAAAAAGTTCTAATTTCCTTTGTAATTTTTTCTTTGTCCAATTAGTTATATAGAATTATTTTATTTAGTTTACAAATATTAGGAAATCTTCCAAGATTATTCCATTACTGATTTTTAACTTAATTACACTGTACTCAGAAAACAAGCATTATATGGCTTGAATCATTTTAAACTTACTGAGACTTGTTTTATGATCCAGAACATGATCATTGTCAATAATATTCTGTGTGCACTTGAAAAGAATGTGAATTCTGTTTTTGTTGGGTGGAGTGTTTAATAAGTATCAAATAGGTCAAGGTAATTGATAGTACAGATCAAATCTCCTATATCCTTATTGACTTTGTCCACTCATTTTAACAATAGCTGAGAAAGGGTAGTGAAATTTCCAAATATATTTGTGGATTTTACTATTTCTACTCAAAGTTCTATTCTTTTTGTTCCAGATATTTTGAAGCTCTCTTATGAGGTGCATAAAACCTTAACATTGTTTTGTCTCTTGTAATAGTCTTTATTTTAAAGTCTATTTTGTCTGATATGAGTATTGATACTCCAGCTTTCTTTTGATTTCCATTTGCATGGAATATCTTTTTCCATCCCCTCACTTTCAGTATGTATGTGTCCCTAGGTCTGAAGTGGGTCTCTTGTAGACAGCATATATACAGGTCTTATTTTTGTATCCATTCAGCGAGTCTGTGTCTTTTGGTGGGAGCATTTAATCCATTTATATTTAAGGTAATTATCAATATGTATGTTCCTATTCCCATTTTCTTAGTTGTTTTGGCTTTGTTATTGTAGGTCTTTTCCTTCTCTTGTGTTTCCTACCTAGAGAAGTTCCTTTAGCATTTCTTGTAAAGCTGGTTTGGTGGTGCTGAACTCTCTCAACTTTTGCTTGCCTGTAAATGCTTTAATTTCTCCATCAAATCTGAATGAGATCCTTGCTGGGTAGAGTAATCTTGGTTGTAGGTTTTTCTCCTTCATCACTTTAAATATGTCCTGCCACTCCCTTCTGGCTTGCAGAGTTTCTGCTGAAAGATCAGCTGTTAACCTTATGGTGATTTCCTTGTGTGTTATTTGTTGTTTTTCCCTTGCTGCTTTTAATATGTTTTCTTTGTATTTAATTTTTGATAGTTTGATTAATATGTGCCTTGGCATGTTTCTCCTTGGATTTATCATGTATGGGACTCTCTGTGCTTCCTAGACTTGATTAACTATTTCCTTTCCCACGTTAGGGAAGTTTTCAACTATAATCTCTTCAAGTATTTTCTCAGTCCCTTTCTTTTTCTCTTCTTCTTCTGGGACCCCTATAATTCGAATGTTGGTGCGTTTAATGTTGTCCCAGAGGTCTCTGAGACTGTCATCAGTTCTTTTCATTCTTTTTTCTTTATTCTGCTCTGCAGTAGTCATTTCCACTATTTTATCTTCCAGGTCACTTATCCATTCTTCTGCTTCATTATTCTGCTACTGTTCCCTTCTAGAGAATTTTTAATTTCATTTATTGTGTTGTTCATCATTGTCTGTTTGCTCTTTAGTTCTTCTAGGTCCTTGTTAAACGATTCTTGTATTTTCTCCATTCTATTTCCAAGATTTTGGATCATCTTTACTATCATTATTATGAATTCTTTTTCAGGTAGACTGCCTATTTCCTCTTCATTTATTAGGTCTGGTGGGTTTTTACCTTGCTCCTTCATCTGCTGTGTGTTTTTCTGTCTTCTCATTTTGCTTAACTTACTGTGTTTGGGGTCTCCTACCCACAGGCTGCAGGTTCGTAGCTCCCGTTGTTTTTGGTGTCTGTCCCCAGTGGCTAAGGTTGATTTAGTGGGTTGTGTAGGTTTCCTGGTGGAGGGGACTAGTGCCTGTATTCTGGTGGATGAGGCTGGATCTTGTCTTTCTGGTGGGCAGGTTCACGTCCGGTGGTGTGTTTTGGGGTGTTTGTGGGCTTATTATGATTTTAGGCAGCCTCTCTGCTAATGGATGGGGCTGTGCTCATGTCTTGCTAGTCGTTTGGCATAGGGTGTCCAGCATTGTAGCTTGCTGGTTGTTGAGTGGAGCTGGGACTTGGCATTGAGATGGAGATCTCTGGGAGATCACTGTTTGATATTACATGGAGCTGGGAGGTCTCTTGTGGACCAGTGTCCTGAAGTTGGCTCTCCCACCTCAGAGGCACAGCACTGACTCCTGGCTGGAGCACCAAGAGCCTTTCACCCACACGGCTCAGAATAAAAGGGAGAAAAAATAGAAAGAAAGAAGATAAAATAAAATAAATAGTTATTAAAATAAAAAATAATTATTAAGAAAAAAATTTTAATAAGTTAAAAAGAAAAACAAAAAAAAGACAGACAGAACCCTAGGACAAATGGTGAAAGCAAAGCTCTACAGACAAAATCACACACAGAAGCATACACATACACACTCACAAAAAGAGAAAAAGGGGAAAAAATAATATATCTTTGCTCCCAAAGTCCACCTCCTCAATTTGGAATGATTCGTTGTCTCTTCATGTATTCCACAGATGCAGGGTACATCACGTTGATTTTGGAGATTTGGAACTCTTACCAAATTTGGAACTCTTCTAACCATTAGTTTTTCATGTATTCTTTCTGTTACCTTCCCTCCAGTTCTTCAAGGACTCCAGTTGACTCTTTGAAGTTGTCTCATAGCTTACTGATGCTATGTTCATTTTAATTATCTTTTCCTTTATTTTTCATTTTGTATAGTTTCTAATATCACTTATTAAATTTGGCTGACTTTTTTTCTGCTGTGTATTCCACCCAGTATAATTTCCATCTCAGACTCTGTACTTTTCATCTCTAAAAGTTTGATTTAGAACTTGTTAAAATTTTCAGTGGCTCTACTTAACTTTTTGAACATGTGGAATATAATTATAATGACTTTTAATGTTCTTCTCTGCCAATTTTAACATATGTATCAATTCTGGGTCAATTTCAATTGACTGATTTCTCTCCCCATTGTGAGTCATTGTGGGTCATGTTTTCCTATTTCTTTGTTTGACTTTTAATTTTTGACTGGATGCCAGATGTGAATTATACCTTATTGGGTGCTGGATATTTTTATAAATATTCTTGAGCTTTGTCCTTAGATGTAGTTTAGTTACTTGGAAACAGTTTGATTGATTGGTGTATGTAGTTTAGTTACTTGGATGTAGTTTAGTTACTTGGTAACTAAACTTGGTGTATGTAGTTTAGTTACTTGGATGTAGTTTAGTTACTTGGAAACAGTTTGATTGAAACAGCTTTCTTGATTTTGAGATTTATTATGCAGGACCTGAGTACTTCTCAGTCAAGGGCTTACTACTGAGGCAAGATCTTCTGTACTATATCAATGTCCCATAATTCATAGAATTTTCCACTCTGGCTAATGGGAACAGGCACTATTCACTATCCTGTGTGGGTAGCAATGTGGTCGTGAGTCTATGATTATTATTATGATTATTAATTGTCATGGACATTCAGTGAGCTCTTAATCTGGATCCCATGTTCTCCAGTTCTGAGAGATCTTAATCTTAGTTTTCTGTACTCTGATTTATCTGTTTTCTCTGTGTTATTATTCTCTATTTATATATTTTGATCTCTGTGATTTACGTTATGGGCGTTCCTCATATATCTGTGCTCCTTAACTCACCATTCATATTTTAAGGGTAAGGTTCTAAAATACTGATTGTAAGTTCTACGTGCATGGGCAAGATTTTCAAGCTTTATTAAAGGATTCCCAAATGTCAATATATGTAAATCTTATCTCTTGCGCTGGTAATTTTACGAGAGAATACATCAACCCCCTGTCTGGTGTTAGAAGCTGGGCTACCAGCATTCTAGGGCTAAGTTGGAAAAGGAGGCTGAATCTCAAGATTCAGTGGGAAGGATTAATCTTAATATTTTCACTCTAGCACCTCATCTTTTTTTTTATGCAGCAGGTTCTTATTAGTTATCTATTTTATACATATTAATGTATACATGTCAATCCCAATCTCCCAATTCATCCCACCACCACCACCACCACCACCACCACCACTTTCCCCCCTTGGTGTCCATACTTTTGTTCTCCACATCTGTGTCTCTATTTCTGCCTTGCAATCCAGTGCATCTGTACCATTCTTCTAGATTCCACATATATGCGTTAATATACGATATTTGTTTTTCTCTTTCTGACCTACTTCACTCTGTATGACAGTCTCTAGATCCATCCATGTCCTACAAATGACCCAATTTTGTTCCTTTTTGTGGTTGAGTAATATTCCATTGTATATATGTACCACATCTTCTTTATCCATTCGTCTGTCGATGGGCATTTAGGTTGCTTCCATGTCCTGGCTATTGTAAATAGTGCTGCAATGAACATTGGGGTGCATGTGTCTTTTGAATTATGGTTTTCTCTGGGTATTTGCCCAGTAGAGGGATTGCTGGGTCATATGGTAACTCTATTTTTAGTTCTTTAAGGAACCTCCATACTGTTCTCCACAGCGGCTGTATCAATTTACATTCCCACCAATACTGCAAGAGGGTTCACTTTTCTCAACACCCTCTCCAGCATTTGTTGTTTGTAGATTTTCTGATGATGCCCATTCTAACTGGTGTGAGGTGATACCTCACTGTAGTTTTGATTTGCATTTCTCTAATAATTAGTGATGTTGAGCAGCTTTTCATGTGTTTCTTGGCCATCTGTATATCTTCTTTGGAGAAATGTCTATTTAGGTCTTCTGCCCATTTTTGGATTGGGTTGTTTGTTTTTTTTAATATTGAGCTGCGTGAGCTACTTATATATTTTGGAGATTAATCGTTTGTCCATTGATTCATTTGCAAATATTTTCTCCCCTTTTGAGGGTTGTCTTTTCGTCTTGTTTATGGTTTCCTTTGCTGTGCAAAAGCTTTGAAGTTTCATTAAGTCCCATTTTTTATTATTGTTTTATTTCCATTACTCTAGGAGGTGGGTCAAAAAAGGTCTTGCTGTGATTTATGTCAAAAAGTGTTCTTCCTATGTGTTCCTCTAAGAGTTTTATAGTGTCCTGTCTTACATTTAGGTCTTTAATCCATTTTGAGTTTATTTTTGTGTATGGTGTTTGGGAATGTTCTAATTTCATTCTTTTATTTGTAGCTGTCCCATTTTCCCAGCACCACTTATTGAAGAGACTGTCTTTTCTCCATTGTATATCCTTGCCTCCTAATCCATAGATTAGTTGACCATGGGTGCGTGGGTTTATCTTTGGGCTTTCTATCTTGTTCCATTGATCTATATTTCTGTTTTTGTGCCAGTACCATATTGTCTTGATTACTGTAGCTTTGTAGTATAGTCTGAAGTCCAGGAGTCTAATTCCTCCAGCTCCGTTTTTTTCCCTCAAGGTTGCTTTGGCTATTCGGGGTCTTTTGTGTCTCCATACAAATTTTAAGATTTTTTGTTCTAGTTCTGTAACAAATGTCATTGGTAATTTGATAGGGAATGCATTGAATCTGTAGATTGCTTTGGGTAGTATAGACATTTTCACAATATTGATTCTTCCAATCCAAGAACATGGTATATCTCTCCATCTGTTTGTGTCGTCTTTGATTTCTTTCATCAGCGTCTTATAGTTTTCTGATTACAGGTCTTTTGCCTCCTTAGGTAGGCTTATTCCTAGGTATTTTTGTTGTTGTTGCAGTGGTGAATGGGATTGTTTCCTTAATTTCACTTTCTGCTCTTTCATTGTTAGTGTATAGGAATGCAGAGATTTCTGTAGCACCTCATCTTATCATCTACTGTGCTTGGGACTCCCAAGGTCAGAGTCTCTCTCTCTATAGAATACACCTCCTGTCTGTCTTCTGTAGGTCCAAGAAAAGAAACATGAGTGGTCTAAGAATTCCTAACACAGACTGTCAATCAACCATCTTGTTTTCAGCCCTGCTTCATGCTGAGGCCTTCAGATGCGTGTGACATCTTCATTTCCTAACTCTTTCTGGAGTTCTCAAGTGAAAATTATCTTGTTTTTTATTGACTTCTGTCACTACAGAGCATGAGATATTGGCTTTCTCCATTCTGCTTGCCTATAAAATTTCCATCTTCCAAAATATTGTTTACATCTCTAGTCTTCAGCTGTCTCTACTCCTGCTCTCTATCTGTGTGTATTCATTACATTACTGTAATTTTACTGTAGTTTGGGGAGAAAGCAGAGGTAAACATGTCCAAGCTTTTATATTTAACTGCTAAGTATCATTTTAAAGTTAAGAACAAGGACATTCCTTTGTTTGTAAATGTCCAATTAATAGCAAAAGGGATAAAGAGATACACAGGAGATTCAGAAGAGCAAAAGAAGCAAGTGGGCATCTGGCACGCTCGCATGTGTGCACACATGCCTTTGAGAGAGATTATAATCAGGAAAAATAAGGGTTTTGTTTGATTACAATTATACTTTGCTTCTCTGGTTTACTACCTTAATTTAGAGAGACGGTATTGTAATGTGGCTTGGTGTTCATTCACATTCCACATGATTCTATTGGAGTTGGATCCTTCCTATCCCAGGGATTAGCAAACAGTCAGGCCTAGTGAACAGAACTTCAAATTTCCCTGGTCACAGGGATTAGTTCATGGATGAGCATGTGATCTCAGCAGAGCCAAAGAGACACCAGGAAATTTTTGCAGAAGTTGCCAGAAAGCCAGATGCCCCTTCCCACTGGTCTTGAGAGGGACTATTGGGTTGGCCAAAAAGTTCTTTCGGGTTTTTCCATAAGCTGTTATAGAAACCCGAAAGAACTTTTTGGCCAACTCAATACATATTGGAGCTGCCACAGACTTTAATACACAGGAGGGCAAATATCTGCAAATGGAGTAAATTTTAAAAGGTAACATGCATCCATACAGGGAAAAATAAGCTAGGTCCTGAAGACAGTGTTTGAATCCCTCTTGCCAATAATGTCTGAGTCATATTGTTCCTAGACTGTTCAGTTGTTTCCCAATAAACTCCCTTGGATTAGATTTTCTGTTACTGGCATCCAAAAGTACCCTAACTAATTCATAATGCTTTACTGAAGAAGCTTCCAAGCTTCTCAAAACAAAATGATTCTGAATGGAAAGGAAATAAATATTAAGAGAAGTATCACCAGACTGCAGAGCATTAAAAAACACAGGTAGGAGAAATCTGAAACCCAAATCAGTGAGCTTATGGCAAGAACCATCTAAATGTTGTCAAAGGCCGGTCTTCTGACCTGGCCCAAGGGAATGGAATTACTGTAGGAAGAAATCATTTCATTACAAGCAATAGTTTTCCAGGAATGATGGTGTGCAATGCCAATAAGTAGAAAAGGAAAATAAAGGAAATGCTGCAGTGTACAGTGTCAGTAAACTTGGCTTAGATTTGGACAAGAATCTAGAACAAATTATTAAAAGATTGTTTGTAAAAACTAAGAATGGAAACTGATGATCACTTGAAGCTGGAATAACATCACAAGGAATACATTAGGTCAGAACAAACCTTAATTCTTTTAAATTTTTCTTATGGACAAGATAGAGATAGGAGACCTGGAAAATACTATTAGATGATTAATGATTGAATAATGTGGTCCAAGGAGTGCTTAATAAAAAATGCCACAAACAAACAAAAAACCTCACCTCTTGACTAGAGATCACTGGTAGCATACTTTAGGATTCATATCTCAGTGTTTTTCCATTAAAAATTTTATCACAGCCCTAGATGAAAATATGGGTGGTTTATTTAGGAAATTCTTTTTATTAAAAAAAAAATTTAATTATTTATTTATCTATTTATTTTTGGCTGCGTTGGGTCTTCGTTGCTGTGCGTGTGCTTTCTCTTGTTGCGGCGAGCTGGGGCTACTCTTCATTGCGGTGCACAGGCTTCTTGTGGCGATGACTTCTCTTGTTATGTAACACGGGCTCTAGGCACGTGGGCTTCAGTAGTTGTGGCAGTCAGGCTCAGCAGTTGTGGCTCGCGGGCCCTAGGGCATGCGGGCTTCAGTAGTTGCAGCACACGGGCTCAGTAGTTGTGGCTCACAGGCTCAGTAGCTGTGGCACACAGGCTTAGTTGTTCCGCAGCATGAGGGATCTTCCTGGACCAGGGCTTGAACCCGTGTCCCCTGCACTGGCAGGTGGAGTCTTAACCACTGCACCACCATGAAAGTCCCTAGGAAACTCTTTAATGAGATAGAAAATACAATGGAAAATGGAGGTGGGGCAATGATAATAATTACTCCTCATTGACCACCCACTAAGTCCCAGGTGCTGTACCAAGTACTGCACATACATCAACTCAGTATATGTTCACACAAAAATATTAGGTGGGTATTCCCATTTTACAGGTGAGAGAATCAAAATTTCAACTAGATTTAATAATGTGCCAGAGCCATGAAGTATCGGGGTTAGGATTTAAACAGAAGTCTGACAAGAAAAATGTTTGCTCCTAAACAAAAATATGTGCTCCTCTTCAAATGGAAATGAAGTCTCCTTTTAAAATACAGACAAAATATCTGCACTTAAATCTAAAAAGATGAGTAATATAAACGTAAAAGGAGGACTTGAAAGGTAACAGTAATGAAAGATAACAACGTCTTAAAATGATTTTGTGATTTTGGTTGATTTCAAGCTCAGTAAAAATCAAGAGAATGATATAACTGCCCCCAAATTAATGCTACTCTGAATTGACCAGACCACACTTGCAACATCATGTGTAATAGTTGAAGTTATGGTTTAAGAACCAGTGTGATATTCTTGAGCATGTTCAAAACCATTAATAGAAACTGATTTGTGAGAAAAAGAGATGAAAGAAGAACAAATATGAGCTTAGAGGAGAAAATACATAGAATGAACACAGGTGCATTCTTCAAATATGGGGAAGGCTATTAAGCAAAAGAGGGATTAAAGTCATTCTACAATGATCCAAAATTGTCATTGCGATGTACTAATATCAGCTCAACAGTTAGAATTCATTTTAACCTAATTCTCTCATTTTACAGGGAGAAAATTCAGTTGTAGGAAATAAAGTGATTTATTCACATGACTTTAGATGCTGGTAAAGCTGAGACTAGAACACATGTCTAAACACTTCCAGCTGTGGAGGGGCTTTTTTCACTACATGAGACTATGAAAACGGAAAATAGACTGTTGACAAGAGTATCCTTATCTAAAGCTACCACCTTTTAACTTTCTAGTCAATAGGGCCCAGGGTTAAGAAAAAGTAACATTTAAAATAATTAATGATAAGTATGTTAATTGAGAGACTTTATCCTTAAGATGATAAATCACCAAATTCCATACTTATTTTATTGTCCCATTTTAAAGAATAGAATTCTTAACAGTGCATCTGAAATAAGGGTTCCTCTGCAGATGACAGACGCACTTGATATTTTCTACTCTTGCCCCTGGACCTCTATTTGCCAAAATCATTTTTCCGCCAGTACCTAAAGTGGTAGGACTGTCCTCCCTTTGAGGCCACTTCTAGGAGCTCAGCCTTCCAATCTGCTCCTTAGCGTGGGAGCAAGAGCAGCTGAAGGGGAAGCAGTGATACGATGGCTCAGAACACACCCACTCAATTGCCACCCTGCTTCTGAACATCAGCTGTTGAGCGGGGGAAGGAAGCCAGAATTATCACCAGCTGTTTCCCAGGCTGTTTTGGCAGAGAGTCATGGAAGAATAGATTCCCCAGGCATATTCTTGAGTGATGTTAGTGGAACTGAAACTCTGTCTCCACAAACATACAGTCCAGGGAAGAGATAAATGGGCTTGGTCTCTTTATCTTCCAGTCTCCATACCAATAAGACGTTCAAGCCCTCGCTAACAAGTTTACATTCTCTAATATTTGCCACAGTCACCAACACTTCAATGATCCCATTATCAAATTCTCCACAAATTCTCCAAAACAGGAATTGGTTTTAACAAGAGATACTCCGAGAGAGGAGTCAAAACAACTGAAATCAAACCAGCTGGATTTTTTTCTTTGTAGCTCCAGTGTACTATGAAAAAACTTACTTTGAATTTGACCAGAGAGAAGTTATCTCAAGCAGTAAGTGGTATGTCAGATTGCAAAGTCATTTGCCAAAGTTGGCTCCATGTATGTAGCTTGAAGACAATTGGAGGCCAGAACTACAGTATAGTTAATGTCCTAGGTTTCCAATTATAGTCAACCAACACAAGAAATATGTTTATTATGATGGTCTAACTATAGATGCACTTACACCTACATTCCTAGTCCTCGGACTATTTTTACAAAATTGGGAGAAAAGTTCCCCAACAGCATGATAGTCTCCCAAAGAAATACATAAAACGATCTTTATTCAGTGTATACGAATTCGTATGAAAATATAAATCACATGGTCTCTTACAACAAAGAACACTTGGAAAGAAAAGCATGTTTAACGAAAATTTGTATAGAAAGGAAACCAGTCAAGAAAAATGCAAATGAACTAATCGTTTATTGAGAAGTCAGAGTTAAGAGCAATGTTAGTAACTCCTAAATTATTTTCCTTTGAGGGTTTTTCCAAAAGGATTCAAGATATCTCACGTTTTAGTGCATGACTCTTTTCTTGCCAAATCTAACTTGAAATACTATATTCTAAATATATATGTCACATAATCATGAATATCCTTTCCCTTACTTGAATGAGGCCTGGCAAAACATTTTCCTGGCAGTTATTACGTCTATAAGAATATACTAGGATATTACAGACCTAGCCAAAAAATTAGTAGGCTAACTGCCATACAAGAATACGAAAATACCGATTTGGTCAATATTAACAGGCTTTACAAAACATACACATTATTTGACATCAGCCTTTCAAAAGCACTCACTGGTAGAAGGAAAAAAAAGGTTTCATTTGGAAAAATACCACTATGAAGTAAATTTACCTCTTTATCTAATGATGAATAGGAAATTTAAACTTACAAAAATAGAGGAAAACTACATTCATCTGCACTAGAAACAAATCAGGGTTTCATTAAACAAGAACACTTGCTATCCCTATGCTCATTTATTTAAGAATGTTGGTATTCTGCAACTGCATGCTTTTTCATTCTTTAGTTGTTTTATAGAACTAGCCAGGACCTTTAGTATGATGTTGAAAAGAAGTGGTAAGAGCATACATCCTTACCTTGTTCCAAAGAGTAGGGGGAAAGCATTTAATCTGGTCATGTATGACGTTTGTTGTAGGGTTTTTGTAGACACCATTTATCAGTTTGAGGAAAGTCTCTCCTTTTCATAGTTTACTAAAAGTATTTTTTAATCATAAATTGATATTAAATTTTTTCAAGTGATTTTTTTGCATCAACTGAAATGACCATATGGCTTTTCTCTTTTAGTTTATTAAAATAGTGATTTATATTGATTGATTTTCAAATGTTAATCCAGCCTTGTATTTCTGAGATAAACCCTACTTGATCAGGATATACTATTCTTTTCATATATTGTTGGATTTGATGTGCTAATATTTAGCACCTATGTTCATGAGGGATATTGTCCTAGAGTTTTTGTTTGTTTGCTTGGTTGGTTGGTTTAAAAGACTATTTTTAGAGTAGTTTTAGGTTTATAATAAAATGGAGAGGAAAACATAGGGATTTCCCATATGACCCCTGCTCCCACATTCATAGCCGTCCCCATTACCAACATCACTCACCAAAATGGTACCTTTTTTTTTTTTTACCAAGAATGAACCTATAATGACATATCATAATCACCCAAAATCCATAACTTAATCTAAGTGTTCAGTCTTGGTGTTGTACATTCAATGGGTTGAGACAAATATATAATAACATACATCCGGCCTCCTCACACCCGTGATAACCACTCATCTCTTTGTGGTCTCCATAGTCTTGCCTTTTCCAAAATGTTATATAGTTGAAATCATACGGTATGTAGCCTTCTCAGATTGGCTTCTTTCACTTGGTAATATACATTTAAGTTTCGTCCATGTCTTTCATGGCTTGATAGCTCATTTATTTTTAGTTCTCAATAGTATTCCACTGTCTGAATGTACCACAGTTTATTTATCTGTTCACCTACTGAAGGACATCTTGGTTGCTTCCAAGTTTGGACAATTATGAATAAAGCTGCTATAAACATTTGTGTGCAGGTTTTTGTGTGGATATATAATATTTTCAACTCCTTTGAGTAAACACCAAGAAACATGATTGTTGCATCATACAGTAAAAGTATGTTTAGTTTTGTAAGAAAGAAACCAACAAACTATCTTCCAAAGTAGCTGTACCATTTTGCATTCCCATTAGCAATGTAAGAGAGCGCCTGTTACTCCACATTCTCACCAGCATTTGGTGTTGTCAGTGTTCTGGATTTTAGCCACTCTAATAGGTGTGTAGTGTTTATCCCATTATCATTTTAATTTGCATTTTCCTGATGACATTTGATATGGAACATCTTTTCATATGTGTTTTTGCCATTTGTATATCTTCTCTGGTAAGGTGTCTGTTAAGGTCTTTGGCCCATTTTCAAATTGGGTTGTTTTCTTATTGTTGATTTTTAACAGTCCTTTGTATATGTTGGATAACTCCTTTATCAGATGTGTCTTTCGCAAATATTTTCTCTAGTCTGCACTTGTTTTCTAATTCTACAGAGCAGATTTTTAAAAATCAGGTCCAGTTTATCAATTATTGCTTTTATGGATCAATTCTTTGGTGTTATATCTGAAAGGAAAACACTATACCCCAAGTCATAACATCTCCTATGGTATCTTCTAGGAGTTTTATAGTTTTGAGTTTATGATCCATTTGAATTAATTTTCATTAAGGTTGCAAGTCTGCATCTAGATTTTTTTTTGCATGTGGATGTCCAGGTGTTCCAGCACCATTTGCTGAAAAAACTGTCTTGGCTTCATTATATTGCCTTTGTTCCTCTGTCAAAGATCAGTTGATTATATTTTTGTGGGTCTATTTTGTGGCTCTCTCTTTTTTTTTTTTTTTTTTTTTTTGCGGTACGCGGGCCTCTCACTGTTGTGGCCTCTCCCGTTGCAGAGCACAGGCTCTGGATGCGCAGGCTCAGTGGCCATGGCTCATGGGCTCAGCCGCTCTGCGGCACGTGGGATCTTCCCGGACTGGGGCATGAACCCGTGTCCCCTGCATCGGCAGGCGGACTCTCAACCACTGCGCCACCAGGAAAGCCCTGTGGCTCTCTATTCTGTTCCACTGATCTATTTGGTTTGGTTTTTGTTTTTGTTTTTCTTTTTTGCTAATACCATGCTGTGTCTTGATTATTGTAGCTTTGAAGTTAAGTCCTGAAGTCAGTTCTCCAACTTTGTTCTCCTTCAGTATTGTGTTGTCTGTTCTGGCTCTTTTTGCCTCTCCAAAACTTTAGAATGAGTGTGTCGATATCCATGAAATAAACTGGCTGGATTTTGACTGTGATTGCATTGAATCTATAGATCAAGTTGGGAAGAACTGACACCTTGACAAATTGAGTTTTCCTGTCCATGAACAAGAAATATCTCTCCATTTCCTTAGTTATTCTTTGATTTCATTCATGAGAATTTTATAGTTTTTCTCATACAGATCTTGTACATACTTTGTTAGATTTATACCTAAGCATATCATTTTGTTGGGGGAGGATACTAGTGTAAATGGTATTGTGTTTTTAATTTAAAATTCTACTTGTTTGTTGCTGGTATAAAAGAAAGTGATTAACTTTTATATATTAATCTTATATCCTGCAACCTTGCTGTAACTGGTTATTAGTTCCAGGAGGTTTTTTGTTGCTTCTTTCAAATTTCCTACATAGACAGTCATGTCATCTGCAAACAAAGACAGTTTTATGTTTTCCTTCACAATATTTCCTTCCCAAAGGAAACTTATTTCCTTTATTTGCCTTATTGATTACAAGGACTTCCAGTATAATGCTGAAAAGAAGTGGTGAAAGGGAATATCCTTGTCTTGTAGCTGAGCTCAGTGGGAACGCTCTGAGTTTCTCACCATTAAGTATAGTGTTAGCTGTAGGTTTTTTGTAATCTTTATCAAGTTGAGAAAGTTCACCTCTGTTCCTAGTTTACTGAGAGTTTTTTTCATGAATGGGTTTTGGATTTTGTCAAATGCTTTTCTGCACCTATTGATATGATTATGTAACTTTTCTTTTTTAGTCTTGATGTAATAGTTTACCTTAATTGATTTTAGAATGTCGAACCAATTTTGCATACCTGGGATAAATTCCCCTTGGTCATGGTGTAGAATTCTTTTTTACACTATTTTGAATTCAATTTGCTAATTTTCTGTTGAAGACTTTTGTATCTATGTTTATAAGAAATATTGGTCTGTAGTTTTCTTGTAATGTCTTTGTCTGGTTTTGGTATTAGGATAATGCTGGCCACATAGAATGAGTTAGAAAATATTCCCTGTGCTTCTAACCTCTTAAAGAGATTGTAGAAAATTGGTAGAGTGCCAAGGATTGTCTGATCCATGTTTTCTGGCTCTTTTCCTAGCTTCACAGGGTTTCTTTACACTCATGTGGTGATCAATACTCAGCTGAAGACTGCACCCCAGATCTCTCTCTCTCTCTCACTGTGCCGCTCTCCTATCCCCAGCACTTTGCCCAAAGTCTAGCCCCTTTGGCCACTCCAAATTCTGTCTCCTCACCTTGCAGAGACAACTGGGGTACTTGGGGATTCTCCCTCACTGTGTTGCGGCACCGCTCATGCAGTGAGCTAAGACAGTTGCAGCTAGGACAGTTTCTCTCAGGAATCACTCTCCTGAGTTAACTGCCTTCCAATACCTAAATCCTTTTTATAAAAATATTATATTTTGCCTGGGATTTTTTGGTTGTTTAAAGCAGGAAGATAAATCTTGTCCCTGATATTCCCTCTAAAATTCTTAACAGTCTTTAAAATATTTAACAGAGTTCCCTGATTAGCAAGCCAAAATTTATAGGGTCAAAAAGAAATAATAAACCTTTCCTTGTGGCTCTTTTGATTTAAAATTTTAGTCTAGAAAAACAGATTCTTAAAAATTATTCTTTAGGCCATAAATTAGCAAAATAAACCTCATCTAATTTCTCTTTACATATTTTTAAGTCATGCCTCAGGAACACTTCTAAACATATTTGCCCCTTAAAATAGAACACACACACAAAAATCTTGAAAATCCAGCAGTCCAGAAGTATAGGACTTAAAAAAATAAATTATCCTTAAAATATCTAATAGATCTTTGAAACTTTACTTAATCCTGTAATTTGTTGACATGACACTCATATTATACCAGATTACCCCAAGCTTGATTCAAATCTAATCGTGGTGTCTACAAAACAGTGTTGTAAGAAATTGCACATAACTGTGACTGTGTGTGTAGAAGCCAATTATCAAATAGTAATGACTACACTAATTTTCCTAAGAAAAATATTAGTTTTAATAATCATCTTTCCTCCAAATTTAAATGAGAAGTGGACATAACAAAGGTCTTTCAGTATATTAACATTTACAAGAAGCTTAAATGTCCAATAATTAATGTTGAACTATTTTCATAAATAATAAGATGCAAGAATGTTTTAGTTACCAATTAAAAATTATTTACATTATTTTAGACAATAACTTAAGTAGTTAATTATTCTGTTTTTTAATTCTGTGCTTTTCTAAATATAAATCCTTACTTTGCTAAGCTACAGATGGTCTTGATTTAAAATACACTATCTTTTTATTTGACAGATAGATAGACAAATAGATATTAATTGGCAACCCACCTTCAATGGAACAGGCATTCAGAACAGTATTTCCAAAAGCACTAAAAAATTACAGAGATTCTACCATAATCTCTAAAGTCTACACTACTGTATGAATCAAGATGAATATATTTCAAGACTTCTGGTAATACTGTAAGGTATAGTAGTAGAAGAGAGAGAAATTATAACACGGAAAACTGGAATTCATTTGCTCTAATACCTCAGCCACTTAGGAAAGAAGTCCAGCCCTTCCAGTACTGGGAGACAAACCTGTATGAAAGTGGGCTAATATTTGTCTTTGGAGGATAAACTTGACAAGAGCTCAGCAAGTCATTTTTGCAGTATGAAAGAGATGGTATTTGTGACATAAGGAAATATTTAATTTTATTCTAAATTGCCATAATTTCATAATAGTTAAGCATTAAATACATTAAGATGACAATAACTGAAAATGTTTAGGTTCAATCAAATGTGTTATGATATTTGCCTTTCAGGGAAAAAGTTATTTAAGCTTTTATCCTCTAAAAAAAGTCCTTTACATCTTTTATTATAATTGGGTTGTTTTAAGAGCACTATCACTTGGCTAATTCCCTGTCACTTGCTGAGTTTAAAAGTGCCTCTAATAACATAAAGCTAATTTAATACAAAACTCATTTTTTAACCTGTAAATACTCCAGGCACACTTTCCATCTGGAAATGGCGATCAGATTTTTTTTTTTTTTTTTTTGGTGGGGGGAGGTGTTGATAAAAGTACTCTGACTCATACTTGAGTCTATGGCTTCTATGGGAAGCAAGCTGAATTTTCTAGGGAAACATATGCTCAAGCACCCCATTCACAGCAGTCACCCTGGGGCCTAAATATGTTTTCTGCTTAATTGTAAGCAAAAGTAACATTAAATATTATTGACGGTAATAGAGAAGTCAAGAGTAACTTTTACCACAACGTTTTGCATTTTTCTTACATAATTCACTCCTTAATAATTATTGCAGGATTGAATAAAATTCCACGTTTCTTTTTTTTTTAACTTATCTGATGTATGGGACAATTGTGCATCACTTCACATCCTCTAGAGCACAACATTCTTTTCCCAGCCATTCCTGTGGTGATCACTCTGTATCTGTTTTGACTCCTTTTACTTAGATTCAACCTGACAGCACCTGATCAGCTTCCTCTTGCTTCTTTCCCCAGGGTTTCACTGAGACCCTGGTGTGGGGTGTCCTTTTGACACTTACCTACTTGCAACTTGGAAGTCCATGGAACAACCACTGACCAATAAAAGAGGAGAAGCAATATATAAATGCTTCTTTTCTCTGAACAAGGCCAATTCTGAAATGCACAGCATAAGTCTTCCAGCTAATATTTAATCAGTTGAACTATGAGTTGTTGCAATGTCTGCACACCTGGCTTAAGGCAGAATGCAAGGGGGCCAAATAGAAATTGAGTCTGAGACCATCCAATAGACATCATATGTTCCATCATTATATGGACTGGAGCATAAAATTACTTAATCTTTACCATTATAATTCTCTTCCCCCAGCCCCTAAACAAATATTTTTGCTTCCTAAAGGAACAAATTTGGTTTTCCTATTTCTCAGGATTGTCCTAATAGATTTTTGTTCTCCCAGGTTCTCTAATACCTCTTGAAAAATATTTACCAATAGAAAAATATTTCACCAATAGATAAATATTTGCCAAAACAAGAAAAATCTAGAGAACATGTAATGGAAATTTCCCTTAGTGGTAACTCAGAGGAAAACTCCAAATTGAGCAATCTGTAAAGTTGTTCCCCATTTTCCCCAAAGGAACAACGCTGCTCTTACTAGTATTTCTTTTTCAGGGCACAGGTTTCAGATACTCTAGATTTTGAAGGCCTCTGCTCAAGCTGTCTTTACTCCTGCAGAGCAGTGATAAGGACTAAGGAAAAGAAGCTATAACTGAAGGTTAATAAGGCACAGCTGGAAACATTGTCAATGGGCTACACTCAGATCCTACTGATACAAACATATCACAGAAATTGGTCAAAATTCCCTGTTTATGAAGCAGTGCACTACTCTTGGGCTGAAGAAAAGCTTTTAAGGTGCTCTGTATACTGTCTCCCAGAGTTCCTGTTATAGGCTGAATTATCCACCCCCCCACCATAAAAACCTCATATGTTGAACTCCCAACCCCCCAGTACCTCAGAATGTGAGATAAGCTATGTGAATGTTCATTAAAATATTATTTTTAGAGATGCAAAACTGGAAATAACTTAAGTGACCAACAGGGGATTAAGTAACATAGCCATTAATATGATGTTGTTTAAGTGTACTAATGGAGAAATATGCTAAATAATTGGAATATGTAGTATTAAGCAAAAAAAGCAAGTCATAAAATAATTTGATTTTATTAATATATATAAATATAGAAATAGTTCTAAAAAGTAAACATCAAGTTATAAACCATTTGATCATGTGTGTGTATACATATATGTATATATGTTTCTGAAAAACAAATAAGTATCAAGTTATCAGCAACAATTATGGTTGCTTGGTTGGCTTGAGGGTTTTATTTTGGTTTTGCTTTTTTTTAAAATATTGCAATTTTTCTACCATAGACATTTTTTGCTTAACAAAAAATTTTGGAAAAATATACAAAGATTTACCATCTTTCAAGTCCAACTTTACTCATTCACACATTTTTAAACCAATATTTGTTTAGAGTCTACCACCAATCAGGCATTCTTTTAGGTACTTGGGCTGTATCAGTGAGATAAACAAAAATCCTGCCACAATAGAGAAATAACAAATAATAACAACAGGGAGATAACGAATAAATAAATAATAAGAAATAACAAGCATAAGAAATAAATTACATAAATGTTAGAAAGTGATGAGTGCCATGGAAAAAATAAAGACAAGGTAAAGGGAAATGAGGGGTTGGGTACAGGGATCAGAGTACAGTTTGCATTATTGAATAGAGTGGTCAGAGTGACTCCCATTAAGAAAGTGAGATATGGGCAAAGACTTGGAGGTTTGAAAGGAAAATCTTTGAAGAAATAGCATTCCAAGCACAGAGAGCAATCCCAACGTGAAAGCATGTCTGGCCTGTTGGAGGAACAGCAAGGAGAATGTTCCGGTTAGAGGGGAGTCATCGTGGAAAATATGAGAAGAGAAGCTCAGTGGTTAGTAGGGGATAGATCATGTAGGCCTTTGTGGATCACTGCAAGGACTTCAGTTAACATGATCTTACATATTTCTGAAAGAATCTGGCTGCTGCATTGAGAACGGACCGCAGAAGGGTAAGGACCGAAGTAGGAAGACCCGCGGTAAAATCAATGCAGTATTCGGGGAGAGAGATGGTAATGGCACAGCCCAGGGGGAAGCAGAGGAGGTTGTGAAAAGTTGGCTAAATTCTGGATTTTTTTCTAATATTTTTATATAAATTTTCAAAATTTGAAAATTCCCTTTGAGGAAAAATGTTCTTCGTGCCTATTAATATCTCCTTAGCTATTTTGGTAACATTCCATTTCAAAAAAATGAAAGTTGTCTTTAGAGTAGAAAATATAGATGGCCTCATTTTTATAGGAAATAACCCCAACTTATAGGTCAGAATAGACCAATCAGAGGTTGTTTACTTTCTTATGAGGCTGTGAAATTCTAAATCTTCGACATGATAAAATTTCTGAAAAATCCTATCTAGCACAATCAACCCACTAGATAAGATGCAAATTTGATTTTCAGCGACCAAATAGAAATGCAGATAATATTTGGCTAATGAACAGCTATGAGAATATAATGATTTCTTATGTATTTCCAATGAGTTCCTAAAATTTAAAGCATTAGCCATCCTTGCTCTAGTACAGTCACATAATGGCTGACAGGATTTTGATATCTAGTCAAGAAAGTTTTCTATAAATAAAAAGAATTTTAGTTAATGTAAACTCTTTATCCACTTGTGGGAAACATATAAGTAAACCACTAATGGAAAACAGTGTGGATTACTGGCAGAAAAACCCCACATGCTACTTGTATGTACATATTTGCCATGTTAACTAAGTGAGTAAATCAGCAGTTTCCTCTTCTGGTAGCAGTGAATAAAGAGATGTTTCAGTGGTCAATACAAAGTTAAAAATACTCCTATCACATAGATATTTCAGCTTTCCTTAGATTCTTTGATGTCAACAAACATGTCATTTGAAAATGCCTCAGTTTTGCTGGCATGTCATCAATTGATGTCCAAGAAACAGACCCAATTATACTTTTCACTGTTTTTCATTTAACCTCTTTTCTGCCCAACCATTAACAAAGGAGTAGTTTGCACTGTTTAGTCTCTTGTTAAGATGTTAAGTTTAGTCTCTTGCAAGATTCTCAAGCCCCAGGGCAAGTTTTCTCCAATGCACTCTGTTTAGCCCACTGGTAAAATTACAGTATTTAGTTTTAAAAAGTCTTTGAATGTTCATTTTTATTCAGATCGTCAGCCAGAGAGGATTTGAAAAAGTACATAGAAAAGAAAGTCCTTAACATTTTCACAAAGAAAAAAAAATAAAGTGTTTGGAATTCAGTATTTTTTCAAATTGAATTGTATTTGATTGGTTGTATAATATTGATAACTCTGTTTACTAACCAAAGAATGGGAAAATTGATTTATAAAAATTTCATATATAAATAAAATGGATAGCAAATTAATAATTTAAGGGAGTTCTCTGGTGGCACAGTGGTTAAGAATCCACCTGCCAATGCAAGGGACACAGGTTCGAGCCGTGGTCCGGGAAGATCCCATACGCTGGGGAGTAACTAAGCCTATGCACCACAACGACTAAGCCCACATGCCTCAACTACTGAAGCCCGCGAGCCTAGAGTCCACAACAAGGAAGCCATCGCAATGGGAATCCCGTGCACCACAGCAAAGAGTAGCCCCTGCTCGCCGCAACTAGGGAAAGCCTGAGTGCAGCAACAAAGATCCAATGCAGCCAAAAATAAATAAATTAATTTAAAAAAAATTTTAATTAATAATTTAAATAATTCTATGCCAACTGCAGATATACAGCCAATAGGACTGGGACTTGAAATTACACTGTAGGTCAGAAAATATTATAATGTCATTTCCCACAGTTTTGGTTACAAATAGCATATGATTTGAAATCCTTCACCAAAACCTCGCTGCTTAGATTCAAAAGAATACCAACATTTTGTTCCCTTACCAACTAGTCATTAGAGTTCCTTCTTTAGACCAAAAAGCTTCTTGAAGTCCACTGGAATCGCTTTGCACTGTAAAATTAAAATGCTCATCATTTTTATCTCCCAAAGAGATGTGGACAATATAAAGTTATTAAAAATAAGAAGAGTCAGAGTTTCTTGGCTCTTCTTTGAAGTATTAAGTAACTGTTGCTTATGGAATTCACACAAAGAATACTTTAGATTTTTTTTAATAGAAGTTGAAGTAGTAGATCATGATAATATGTCTCTCAGCTATAGTGTCTACTGGGAACAAAGCATACTTCAGGTGAAATAATTTCTTCTGAGTAGAAGAAAAAGAATTGATATCTCATATGAATGGTTTTCCTTTTACAAAAAGCTTTGTGTCCCCAATTCTCACCTACACAGGACTGCCACAGCATCTAAGTGTTTGATATGAAGGCCACTTTTGTGAATGAAAGCAGTGCTTTCTAATCCCTTGAGATGAAAAAAATAAATAAAGCTTCCAGGGTCAAGTAAGTTTGGGAAATACCACATATAATTTTTAATTCTTGGGTTGTCAAAATTCACATAATATAGGACTTAAAAATACTTTAAAAGAGAAATCTGTTTAATTTTCTTAAATATTTCCCATTCTGTTATAACCTGTATGAGAAAAGAATCTAAAAAAGAATGAACATATGTATATGTATAACTGAATCATTTTGCTGTACACCTGAAATTAACACAATATTGTAAATCAACTACACTCCAATAAAAATAAAATTTTAAAAATTTTAAAAATAATTTCCCCAATATAGAGGGCCCCAGAATGCATGTGAGGATGTGTGTATGTGTGTGTCTATGTATGTGTATTTTTGTGCATCTGTGTGAAACATCTACTAACATTCCACAGAAATCAGCGCTTCTCGGGATTGGCTAGCAGAAACATCTTAAGGCATTAAACTCCAGAAAGCCAGCTTTAAAATTCAAGCAGTAAATATCCATTACCGTCAATGTCCTTAACAGGTGGGGCCCTGAATGGAAGCCCAGATGAAGGTCCTTCGGTAGCCAGGAGGAAGCACTAAGACAATGGGCATCTGGTTTGGGAGATTCAGTAAACTGTGAACCCCTTAGAAAGTCAAAGAGGGCCTTGTCAAAAAAAAAATGGTCAACAAGTTCACAGTCTTTCCCAGAAATAACCCAATTATTTGACCACAAGGGTCATTCATTATCCTTTGAAAGTAAAGCTCTCATACTTAGCAGAAGTTGAGAATGTACATTTTAGATAAGAAAGCTTTCAGTAAAATATTTTTAAGGATTGGATAGTGAAGTGATTTCATTGGAAGCTCATGGTGCAATGTAAAGATACTACTATATGAAAGCAAAATTTTATGAAAAATTATTCACTACAAGGAATATAAGCAGTTCAAAAATCCAGGCAGAATGGCTGTAGTAGAGACTACCTCGTTTTTCTGTTTCGCTTCTTTCCTAGGAATACAACTAGGCAACATTTCCCTACCTCCACTGTAAGTAGGTGAGGATGTGAGTCTGAGTTCTAACCAACTGAACGTGGATGGAGGTGACAGACACCACTTACAGGCTGGGCCTATAAATATCCTCCCATGGAATGGTCCACTGTCTCTTCAGCCCTTTGATGGCTGGAGGTATAGGATTCAGCAGAGGCCTATGAGACGCTAAAGGACAGTAGCATAAGAAAATGGAAGGGAATGGAGTCCCTGAATCAACATATGAGAAGCCACTCCCAAAGCACTTGAGCTGAGCTCTTATAGGAGTAAGAAATGAACTTTCATGATCTTAACTAATATCTGGCATTTGTGGTGGTAGTTAGACTACCCCAATTCATAGAATGTCCAAAGAAGAGATGAACAGATTACATATAGTACTTTTTGGTCTTTTGCAAGAACTGGGCCTTTGAAGTATTCACTATAATAAATGCACAAAGCACTTTACCCTTTAAATATGAAAGAATATTTCATATTTTTATGAAAAGCACCCTTTAAATATGAAAGAATATTTATCAATAATTAAAATGAAATATCTCTCTAAATCTAAAATCCCAATATCACAAAAAGACTGTGTTTATATGGCACCTGTCAGCAATGAGCTTAAAGTTGCTGAATAACATTAAAAGGGCCACAGTATGTGGCTTGCTGTCTAATAGAGTATGGATGAGGAACATAAGGAGAAATCTTTTGAAGTTATATATTTCATAGTTGTGAAAATATGAACAATAGAGAGAGAGGGCTTTATGGAAGACAGAATGGCAACAGTAACAGGCAAAAAGGAATAGCAGCTGGAGAGCACTCTAAACTCTTCATAACTGGCACATAGAAGCTTCTGTCACCTAGACACAGGCCAACAACGTCAGGTAGATGTTGTTGGCATAACCTGACATCGGTGCTATTAAGCTTAATCTAAGCCATGTGGTTTCTAAAACTTGTTTCCTAGGATTTAGCCTGGTTAGGATTGGGGAAAGTATACTTGGCTGCTGTAGGCAAACTGTGGCTAAAAACAGATTTCCCACTTCCATAATAGTCAATAGCTTCATATATAATCAGGCAGGAGACAATTACGCCAAGTTGGCTGGAATTAGTCTCTTTCGGCTGTACGCTCCAATAGAACTTAGATAACACTTCTGTGTTAGCATTCATCACTTTGAGCATCCACGGTAGGCTCAATGAATAGACTGAAAATCCCTGGTGGTCAATGAATCCCTGCAACTCCTAAATTAACATATCCTGACAGCAGTTACAACTTCTTGCTTGAGGAATATTGCTTTATGCGATTTCTGTAACATGTGTGTTTCTCTTTAAATTATGAATATACAACCCATCTTAAATTCTTCCCTGAAAGAACTGCATCTATTCAGTTCTCACAGAAGGTGACCTTCCAAGCAAGATTATGGCAGTTGCAAAAACTAAACATTCAATTCTTGAAATGGTACTTGGCAACGTTATGTGCAAAGAAAAAAATATATATCTGGATATGTATTGTTCAATCAGTCCCTTGATAGAAAGGGTTCTTAGACTTCTGAAGGGCTCCAGGACCCCACAGAAAACCAAGGTAAGGCTGTCTTGCTCAAGAGATCAGATCCTGGTGAGAGCCACGTTATGAGCATTAAAGGAAATGGTAAAAGATGGCTTCAAATAATTTCAATAGTTGAAATGAGGACTCCTGCTCTTTCCAAGTATAGTAATATCTAACACCTCTTTTGCACTTTGTGGCTACAAAAGTTGCCAAGGGAGATTTTTTCAGTGCCATTATATCATGCTGTCTGCTTTGCAAAGAACTGGAATCATCAGTCTGATTCATCTCATGCCAGTTGCTGATGCTATAATCCCACAGAAAATGACTAAAATTTAACACATTTTTACACAAAGATTTACCACTGAGCAACATGCATCATCCCTTAAATGAATATTTTTTAGTCCTGTGCAGGAAACAGTCCTCAGTGTCTCACAATAAAGGCCAGGAAGAGAGTATTCTTTGCAGTGTCCAAGTTTGTGAGATTTTGGCTAGGACAGAAGAAGAAGGCATTACACTGAGAGAGAGAAAATAAGGTGTAGCATTTTCATTTCATCACAAGTTAAATAGAAGAGGCTGTTTCCACTGGGAACTGTGACAAATGTTAACCTGAATTTCCTGTGTTACTTTTAAGTTGCTTGGAATTGGCTTTATATGCATACATATCTGAGGTGTAGACTATATTAGGCACAAATTATGAACTAGATCCAAACAGTGTAGCTTGGGCATCTTTTTATAAAACCAAATCACTACAAGATAGAGGATCTGAAACTAAAATCCTCTTCTTTTTATCTTTGATCTTTCATCAACCAAACAGCTATAAAATAGAGAAAATAAAACTAAACCACCTTCCTCTCAATGGAAGTGAAAAACTAGAAAGATGAGAAATAGGTAGGAAGGAGGTGTTTAAAAGTGTATAGACTCATTGTAATTTAGACTCAACTCCCCTTTCCAAAATATTTTCCATCTGCTTTTAAAGACATGCTTTCTCCCAGCCAGGTTGGTATTCATGGCCTTCGATATTCCTTCCATACGCTGACTTCTAATATTTTTCCACTTCTCTTACCTTTTTATTTCATTCTTCATTGTCTAATATAAGACTTAAGTCTTTGACAATCCCAGTCTGTAGTGAATAATTTTTCCCTTGAAACTTGAAAAACAGATAATCTTGTCTTACTTTGAAGAAGTTACTTGACTGCCTTCTAGAGAAATGGAGTTACCAATACCAGCATTTCAAGATTGCTACAAGAATTAAATGAGATCGAAGAAAGGTGCCTGGTATATTAACGGGCATATAACAGCTGCTCAATAAATTCTAGAGAACTTAGTTTTTAATTTTTTGATTGGCTCAGTGAATATACTTATGCACTTACCTATATAATAAAATCAGGAGACATTTCTTTCATATATTTTTAATCTTTCATAGCTCTTTTTACACAGATTCCCAGCAAATATCCACAAGTTGAGAAATGGAATAATGTTGCCTTTCCCATATATAGGCTAGATCTATTATCTTCATTTCCACTGCTAAATTTCAGACGTTGAGTTTCTCATGGTACTGGTTCTCTGGGGTTCACCTGTCCTTCAAAATCACTAAAGATTCAATTATCCACTGTCATTGCCAGCTGCAACAGGCATAATTGCCCCAGGCTTATTGCTTAGCCTTGTACTCAGGCAGCTCCAATTTTACTTATTCCAAATATATCACCAGTATATCCTGGAAGCTACAGTGTTTATTCTGACAGATTTCCTTTATTGTTCACATGCCCTTGCCGCTCTTGACATCATTAGTAGGTGGAAGTCCTAAATTCCTTAACTCTAAGACAATCTTTAATTTCAGGAGATTTTCCATTTCCTTGCAGTACATTTATGGATGAACTATCCCATTATTCCATGCCATTCATTTGAAGACCTCTTATCTTTAGAGTTTTCTCACCTTTATAAAAGCAATAGTATATTTCCAGGAATATTTTTCCATCATGATTTAAGCTATGAATCAACATCAGACCTGGTGATTTTTCAACTCTCAATGGAAATCTTCATATATATGTTAAACCTAAAAGAATCAGCTACTCAAGCTTCAAATCTCTTTCATCCCTTTCATTATAATGAAAGACCTTATAACTTTAATCAGTCCCAAATGTCAAAATATTTACTTCTTTTTTAACATCATCTTCCTCAAAGGTTGACTAATCTATTTAATAATTGGATCAATATATGTCAGGGAAAGTATGGACAGGAGAAATAAGAGCAGATTTATATGAAGAGAGTTAAAAATGATGAGCAGGAGAAAGGGGCGAGAACTCTGGAGCAACGTCTTTGAGTAAGGGACTTATGACGGAATCTACTGCACTAGTAGAGGACTTGCTTTAGAAAGGAGCGGGAATAGTTCATATATGGAAGGAGGCAGAAAGGTAGAGCATAGAGGAAAGATGAGGATAGGTGGTTAGAGCTTGTGGAGGACTATCTAGTCCTTGTGCTAATTGTTGGTGGCACATATTAACTACAAAAATACCCAAAATGGTTGTACATGTCAAGATTGGCTTACATCAGCTGGTAATGCTTATGTAATTTATCTATTCAATGGTTATGGTCAAAGCCATATCATCCTGCAATCAAGGGCAGTATTATGATACTTCCCCAGTGCCCTTCAGGCAACATTATCTTGTTGACTTGGCCCTGAAAATGCTTTTTCAGTCTTCCAGGAAGGACACTTCTCCTTTCAGTCCACCTTAAATCTTACTTATATAGCTGGCTTGGTTTCTCCCATGACCCTTTTGATGTAAGCCCCTGAAAGATGAAAACACCTTATATTCCCATTTTTTGGTGTGAACTCCACAGAATACCTGTAGTATGCAACTTGCTAACTGTTAAATAACTCAGTCTCACATAACTCACATAACCCTTTTTTTGCCACATCTGGAAGTTCAAAAGGCAGGTTGTGCAGACTGTGTTGATTATGGCATATAATATGACATTCCACTTACAAATAGGGCCAACTCTGCCTCTTCCCTCACACAAATGAAGTTGAGTCAAGTTTAGATTTTCAAATAATAGGAGATCTACAACTAAATTTAGGATGAATTCAGCTTAATGCAATGAAGATTATGTAGTCTCAGGTAAGACAAACCTGGATTTGAAGTCCAATGTCATCGTTCACTAATTCATATGACTGAGCCTCAGGTACTTCATGTGTGAAATGGGAATGACACCAATGTCATAGGGTTATTACAAAAGTTAAATGAGATAACATCAGTAATGTATGTATGAGGATATTTGACATGATCAATACTAGTACCACTCATAGGCTCCTATAATATACTTCTCTGTTGGAACCTCATATAGTTAGGTCTACTTTGTCAGCAAAAAATCTATATACCCAGCTGAAAATTTAATTTCTAAGAGAAAGTTTGGAAAATTATTATGTAAAAATATCTTCACTTTTGACAATGGGGAATATCACTTATAGCAAGCCTGACTTAAAACTGTGCTAACAGAAAATTTCCAAGCAAAAGAAGAGCCAATAGTAATTGAATCCGATGTCCATTGTGTTGTCTTACGATATTCCTAACTAAAAGTAAAATAAAGTTCTTATGTTTCTAAAGTCTGAACATCAGTTTCCTCTTTCTGTAATATAAATTGCTTGAATTTAAAGTACTTTCCATTCTAGAGTTCAATGACTTTTATGAAATTCATATAATTACTTAGAAATGTCAAATTAAGCTTATTACATAATTGACACTTTAATTGATCATTGTAATATATATTGTGTATAATATGTATTCATTTTTGTTTTAAAGAATCAATCTTATTTATTTATTTTTGGTTGTGTTGGGTCTTCTTTGCTTCACACAGGCTTTCTCTAGTTGTGTTGAGCGGGGGCTACTTTTTTGTGGTGCACAGGCTTCTCATTGCGGTGGCTTCTCTTGTTGTGGAGCATAGGCTCTAGGCACGTGGGCTTCAGTAGTGGTGGTACACAGGCTCAATAGTTGTGGCTCATGGGCTTAGTTGCTTCACGGCATGTGGAATCTTCCTGGACCAGGGCTCTAACCTATGTCCCCTGCACTGGCAGGCGGATTCTTAACCACTGCACCACCAGGAAAGTCTCTATAATTATATGTCTTCTTTACCTACATTAAAATTTAACTTTTCCAATATCAGGATGTTATCAGAAGTTGTAAAAGGAAACACTGGACCAGTATTTCAATTCCTTGGATGAAGAACACCTACCCTTAAACCTTGCTCTAGATTGAAGGAATATTACCAAGAGAGATGTCTTCGTATAACGATAGCAGGGATGGAAAGAAGAAGAGTAGAAAATGACATGGTGGAAATGGAAGAAAACAAGACAAACCCACAAATAATTATAAAACAAGGCAGAACATGTCACATCACATAAAAATTTGAGGTCATATCCAACACAGATAACAGGAAAGCATCTTAGAGGAGATGAAATTTGAGAAAAGCCTTGAAACAAGTACCCAAGATGCTTCATATTTTAACATAAATGTGAAGGTATAGAAACAGACCTTGACTCTCACTTTGAATGTATGTTAAGCATATGACATGGAGCTGTGACATACTACGCATTTATATATTGAAGATATGATTTAGCCATGTTCAGTGAACTTTATCCAGGCCCTAAATCATTGGAAGGGAGGCAAAAATAGCATATCTTATGGCACCCATGACTTAAGAAATGATAACAATGAGAGTTTTCTTGCTAGACAGTTTTCTGTGCATGCGTGTTCGTCTTAATGAGCCCTCTGACAGACAAGTGCCTTGTAAACCTTGATTTTCTTTGTTTGACAGGAAATTGGGCACAAGAATTGCTGATATGGTGGGCGGGGGGGGTGGAGGGAGGAAGTTCTCAAACAGCTGAATTCTGCCTGTTCTGCATGCATATGCAAGGCATGCAGCTGTTTCACTTTTTAAATTCCAACTCTAATACAGGCCAAAAAAAAAAAAAAAGAAGTAGAAAGAAAAGAAAAACTGGATGGCTGGATGTTTCTTCAAATAAAAGTCCAGAGCTCAAAGGCAAAAAATACTTGAAGACAATGTACAATAAGGGCATTTTTTCAAGTCATATAAAAGCTGTTTTATGAAATTAAGCTGGAAATATTATAAGTGGGAAATGACCACAGAATAAATAGGAACATTTTAGAAAGAGAGCAAACACGTGTTATTTATTTTCCTAGTAAACAGAAGTGGCAGATTCAATCAGCAAGAAACATTGGATAGTTATGACCATTTTAATCATGTAAAAAATTCATAAGATTTGTTTATGGTGCATTAAACAGCATTTTCAGGTTAGTATTAAGGAAAGTGAATAAATTCTATTTACCAAGAGACAAGAGATAAGCATGGACCAGATCTCTTACGTGGCTAGTAAAGCAAAGGGACATAGACTATTTCAGCATCTCTGCTGCTACCTCCTTTTACTCTTTATAAACATATGGAAATAGTTATACCCAATTTCATAAAAAATATTTAAAACTATAAAACAGTTCCAAAGCATGTACTGTGCCATATTTCATGTGGAGAGAGAGACTGCCTTTAGTTCCATTTTGAAAGGCCTAAAAAGTGCAAAGCAATAGTACTTTAAGTATTTATATCTACTTAGATTCCTTAATGTTTAAAGTCATGTTGAAAAATGTTAATTTTAGATGTTAATTATAGAGCTGGAATAAAGCATTGGTTATAAAATAGCTAGCTGAGGTTAAATCCCTCCATAATGATCAGTTTTTTGGTACTCCCTGTTATTTAAAATACTACCAAAGAAATACATTACAAAAAATACACTAACATGTGGCATATCTCTTCAGTTGGAATTTTTATGAATGATAAAGCTAACTAGACACAAGGAAACCAAATATTTTCTGGTCTCAAGTCTACCTTATTCCCTAACATATGACATGTACAAATCTTACATTTATTTAGAATCAAAGATTAAAGGTAACATCCTAATGTAAAAACAAAACTATCAAGCATTCCTTGAAGGATGGAGCCTCAGCTTTGCATAACTTAATTTTTTTATTTTTGCCTTGAAAATTATAATGGGTTTTTGGGATAGAGATGTACACTTTTTTTTAAATGTCAAGAACTGTAAAGATTTGGTAAAATGCTAAAGGACTTTTTTGTAAGTAAATACTTTCTCTAACCATGAACCAGTTTACTTAAGGAAGTTCGCATATAGAATTCCATAATACACTGATGTCTCTTTGGCAAAGCAGAATGAACAAGAGTCAATTTACTGATTAAGAATCCTGCACTCCCTCCCCAAGATATATGTCATATGGTTGTCAAAAGGAGGAGTTAGATTTCCTCTGGATATACAGTAAAGAGACCAGTCTCATAAATTTACACTCACTTTATTATTAATAGAATAATATGTGAAGAAGAGACTGACTCTTAAGGTAATACTGAGAAGCTGAAAATTGTTGTTGTTCACATGTCTCTATTCACTGGTCCTTCTGTTTATCTTTCAGCCCTTTTCCTTCCTTCCTACTCCAAGGCACCCATGTCCCATGCTGCACTTCTTAGATGCCAATAATACTTGTTTTTGTATTGACTTTTTTTTACCATCTTTATTAGAGTATAATTGCTTTACATTGTTGTGTTAGTTTCTGCTATATAACAAAGTGAATCAGCTATACGTATACTTATATCCCCATATCCCCTCCCTCGTTAGTTTCTGCTGTACAACAAAGTGAATCAGCTATACGTATACTTATATCCCCATATCCCCTCCCTCGTTAGTTTCTGTTGTATGACAAAGTGAATCAGCTATACGTATACTTATATTCCCATATCCTCTCCCTCTTGCATCTCCCTCCCACCCTCCCTATCCCACCCCTCTAGGTGGTCACAAAGCACGAGCTGATCTCCCTGTGCTATGCGGCTGCTTGACTTTTAATCTACTTTCTCTCACTGAAAATATACCTGATCTACATTCCAGTTCAATAAAACCTTTTACCCATTTTCCAATGTATCAACTGTAACCTCATGAATAAGTTTATTTTCAGGCAATCACGAATGAGAAGGATTTAAAGTGGCAGCTTTACACAAATATTTTTATTTTGTAGGTATTTAAGTATCAATGCCTAATCTGAAAGTCATCTGTCACCCTATCTACATGAAGTTCCACCCTACTGTTAACAGCACAGAGAATGCTATCAATTTTAGGGCACACCTTTATTTTATAAACCTCTAAGGAAGAAAAAATGCTGCTATTTAAACCATGACATGATGCCTTAATGATAATCCTGTACAACACATGAATTGATAACATCAGCCCCTCATTGCTTTGAAATGATTTCATCTATTCCAAAGAACTTGGCAATCTACCCTACCTTCAGTTGCAGTGCTTAGAGTGTGAGAATAATCTTTTTGCAAGTATTTCAGGAACAAAACATAACACATCTTCATCTACTTGTGGATATCTTCCTTTTTTAGGTCCATAAAACCCTTGGTTGTTAATTTGTAAGAAAATATGAAGTTCTGATCATTTCTACAATGATGCTTTATTAATATAAAACTTATTTTCCACCCAGCAATGTGGAGAACTGTAGAGAGTGTCATTTACACCCATATAATGTAAAAGAGCCAAAAATAAAAATTCATGAGTTTTCTTGAAACTATTGATAGCTGAAATTGCAGGGCAACTAACTAGCCCAAAATCTAAGAAAAGATGGGTGTCTGCAGGAAGTGATAACGTAAGAAATGGCTTACCTATGGCAGATGCAACAGAACACCAGTAAAGAGTTCAATTAGGTTGTTTGGGAAATTGGTGGAGGCAAAATATACTCTAGAGAGAGTACGAAGTCCCTGAGAGATGAGAAAATTGAGGGATTCCACATATTCTTTAGGACTTTTCTCCATGAACCAAGGACAATCACAGAATGTACCAAAGAAGGTTTTAAGAAAGTGAACCTTATGGTGCAGATCTATCACTGCAAGAGAGACACAAGCCCCTACCTACCTTCTACTATGGAGGAGAGCCTTAAACTATGGGAGCAAGGGGAAAAAAAACACTGCCACACTTAGGACACTGGTGAAAACAAATGGCAGCTGGGGGGATGGAGTTACAACAAAAACATCCTGCTCCTGAGAGAGGGTGGCCTTGCATGCAGGGTCCAGGGCCAGAGCCTAGAGAGGGGCATCACTGAAGAGTCCACACTCCAGGACCCAGGGATATGCTATCATTCCGGTGTAAAACTAAGACTTAATATGAACAAGAGAAAATGCTTACTACCACATCCTATAGACAAGCTAACAAGCACTAAGTAACAACATTGGAATATGGCTAGGAGAGGAATAGGGAGGAACAAGAGTAGATAAAGAAACATTCACAGTACAATGGAACATCTAAAATTAATGCAAGAGCATTTGTTGAGAAGAAAGAAAAAAAAAACCCTCTTGCAAACCAACTTAACACAAGGAATCAGCTGGAGGAGTTTGAAAGCTGTGGTGGCCTAAGGGTAACCATAGCAACAATAAACCTAAAGCCAGGCCCACCTCCTAACTACATTAATTCAAATCCCTACATTGTAGGTCTAGCAGAAGGAAAAGGATCCCGATTTCCAGGCAAAAAAAGCACACAAGATGGCTGACTTTCAACAACAAAAACAAGGCAAGGAACAAAAATGCAAATAGAAACAACACCCTCCTAAGAGAAAAAATAATTATCAGATTCTGACTCAAATATGACACAAGTGTGACTCAAATATGACACAAATATGAAATTTCCCAGGAAGAAATTTAAGGTAACTGTGATTAAGATGTTAAAGTCTCTAATGGTAGTGGTAGACAGCATGAAAGATTAGTTGGGTGATTTCAGGAGAAAGATGAAAACTGTAAGAAAGAATCAACTGCAAATGCTAGAAATTAAAAATACAATAACAGAAATGAAGAATGCCTTTGACAGGCTAATCATTAGGCTTGACACACGCAAGGAAAGAATCAGTAAACCTAAGGATAATTTGAAGAGAAGTCAACAGAAATTACCCAAACTTAGATAAAAAAGAAAAAAGAGTGGAAAAGCAAACAAACAGAGTGTCCCAGAGCTATGGAACAATACCAATATATCAATTGATCTAACATACACATAGTTCAAATCCTGGAAAGAAGAGAGAAGAGGGCAAAAGAAATATTTGAGGAAATAATGGCTAAGAATTTTTCAATATTAATAACAGATACCAACCACAGACTGAAGTAGCTAAGAAAACATCAACCAGGTAAATACAAAAAAACACAAACTACATATCATATTCAAAATGCTAAAGGAGAAAATCTTGAAGGCAATTAGATGAAAAAAGGTATATTACCTATTGAAGAACAAAGATAAGAATTACAGCAGATTTCTCATTAGAAACGATGCAAACTATTCAATAGAAGACAATGAGTGACATTTTTTAAATGTTGGGGAAAAAAGAATCTTTCAACCCAGAATTCTACACTGAACAAAAATATATTTCCAAACAGAAGTGAAGATTCTCTTAGGTAAGTAATTACTGAGGAAATTCAACACCAAACATCCTCCTCTCTAAGAAATATAGAAGGAATGAATTTCTTTTCATAGGGAAAGAATATGATACCATTGTGATTTATTGTATATAAAAATATATATAGTTAATTTACAACTTAAATATATGACAATAGCACAAAGAATGGGAGAATAAATTGAGAGCATATTGTTATAAAGTTCTTACACTCTATAGAAGTAGTATAATATTATTTGAAGGTAGGCTGTGATAGATTAAATGTGTATATTTTAGACAACAGGGCAACCACTAAGTTTTAAAAGAGATATAAATAAGTCAATAGAAGAAATAAAATTAAATTATAAATGCAATTAAACCAGAGAAGGTAGGAAATAGAAAGCAAGTGCTATTTATTAGCAATAAAGAAGGACATTATATAATGATAAAGTGGTCAATTTACTAAGAAGACATAAAAATCCTAAATGAGTATGCACCTAATAATAGAGCTTTAAAATATATGAAGTAAAAACTGATTGAACTAAAAGGAGAAATAGACAAATTTACAATTAGAGTTGAAGACTTCAAGAATCCCCTCTCAGTAATTGGTAAAGCAAACCATTAAGACTGATAGAATTGCTAAGTGTACAGATGGTTTCAACACTACCAACCAACTTGATCTGATTGACAATTATAGAACACTACCCTCAACGACATCAAAATGCACATTCTCTTAAAGTGCACATAAAACAATAACAAAAATAAACCATATTCAGAGTAATAAAACAAATTTAAAAGAATAGAGATCATACAAAATATGTTCTTGGACTATAAAGGAATTAAACTAGAAATCATAAGGAGAAAAAAAAATCTGAAAATCTCCAAATATTTGGAGGCTAAACTACATACTTTTAAATAACCATAGTTCAAAAATGAAATTTTAAAGGAGATTTTAAAATATTTTGAACTGAATTAAAATGAAAATACAACACATCAAAAATTTGTGGAATGCAGCTAATGCATCATTTGAGGAAAATTTGTATGATAACATGCTTACACTAGAAAAGAGAAAAAGTTTCAAATTGGTGTCTATTTTAAGAAGCTAGAAAAAGAAGAACAAATTAAACTCAAGTCAAGCCTAAGAAAGGAAATAATAAAGAATAAAGCCTAAATCAATGAAAGTGAATAACAGAAAATCAACAGAGAAAATCAATGAAATCAAAAACTGGTCTTTGAAAAAAATGAGTATAATTTTACTCCAGCTTCTGTGCCTTGCCAAATATACAATAACTTTGCATTTCAACACTAAACCATAGGCTAATCTTTCAAAAGATATTTTAAATGGTGATTAAACTCAATATATATATAAAAAACTCAATATATATAATTTCAACAATGTACATATTCAATTGAAACAGAAAATCAAAATAAATCTACAGATATTTCAGATAAAGGAGATATCAGATAGGGAGGGACTTTAACTATAATTAATATATATAAAAAATCATATGCACAAATATATGAAAACATGGAGAATTTTAACAGTGAATTTCAAAAAGATAAAATGGAAATTCTAGAACTGAATGATACAATATCTGAAATTCAGAACTCATGAGTTTAACATCAGATTGGACACAACAGAAGACTGGGTGAATAAGCTCAAAGTCACATAAATAAAACATATATAAATTGAAGCACATAAAGGAAAAAAGAATTTAAAAAAAGAACATAGTATAAGTAACATGTGGGACATAACTCCAACCTCTATTTACCCCATCACAGAAGAAGAAGAGGGAGAAGTTGGGAAAGAAGTAACATTTAAAGAAATAATTGCAAAGATTATATCAACTGGAACTCTTATGCATTGCAAGTGGGAGTATACATTAATACAACTGACTTGGAAAACAATTTGGCAGTAGTTACTAAAACTAAACCAATACATATTCTATGACCCAACAATTCCATCTCTGGGCACGTACCCCAAAATGAGGGCTTATGCTTACCAAAAGACTTGTGCAAGATTTCTCATAACAGCTTTATTCAAAATAGCCAAAAAACTAGAAACAAATGTCCATCAACAAGAAAATGAATAAACAAATTTTGATATGCATAAATGAAATACAGCACACTAATAAAATAGAACAAATAACTACACACAAAACCGCCAATGAATCTCAAAAATATTATGTTCAGTAAAAGAATCCAGACACACAAACAATTACATACTGTATAATTCTGTTAATATAAAGTTCAATAGTATACTTTGCAGGGAATATTAACTAGGAGAGGACACAAAGAAGCATCTGACTACTAGAATTGTTCTACTAGAATTGTTCTATATTTTGATCCAGATGATGAATATATGTATATGCAAAACATCAATTTTTACATTTAAGATTTACACACTGCTATTGACTGAATGTTTGTATCCCCCCAAGGTTCATGTTGAAACTTAATCCCCAATATGATGGTATTTAGAGATGAGTCCTTTGGAAGGTGAAAAGGTTGTGAGTTACGGTTAGGGTTAGCGTTAGCTCTCTCGAATGGGAGTAGTGCCCTTATAAAGAGACCCCAATCATGTAAGTGCCCTTATAAAAGGGAGCTCTCATACCCTTTCCATCATGTAAGGACACAGCAAGATCGCTATCTATGAACCAGGAAGTAAGCTCTCACCAGACACTAAATCTTCCAGTGTCTTGGTCTTGGACTTCTCAGACTCCAAAACTGTGAGAACTAAATTTTTATTTTTCATACGGTACCCAGTTTATAGCACAGTTGACCCTTGAACAACACAGTTTGAACTGCATGGGTCCACTTATACATGAATTTCTTTCACTAAATACATACTATAATACTACACAATCCACAGTTGGTTGAATCCACAGATGCAGAATCTGATACAGAGAGCTGACTGTAAAGTTATACTCAGATTTTCAACTGTACAGAGAGGGTCAGCACCCCTAAGTCCCAAGTTGTTCAAGGATCAAGTGTATTCTGTTATAGCAGCCAAAACAGACTAAGATATATGCCTACTGTATGTAATTTTATTTCAATTAAAAATATTTTTTAAAGTGTATTGTTAAGATCCCTACTTTGTCCCCAGACAGAACCCACACCAGTTTTTGCATGGAGAAAATATAATATAAAGAATTAATAACTATGTATAAAGTTGTTAACTAGGTAATTAAAAGAGTAAAAGAATTATCTTAAGGTATCTCAGAAATAGCAACTTCAGAAAGCAGCTACGAGCTTACAGATTATGGGACAAAAAACAAGAGGTTGAAATAATTATAGAACAGAATTCTAGAGGAAGGGCCCAGTGGGCTGAACATTAGTCTTCTCTAAGGGGGGCTGATCAGCTGGGGTTGGTGTCTCTGCATTGATACACCATGAAACTGGTTCTGACCTCCTGAAAAACCTGCAAACTAGATTTCGATGTTACTAGGGTGACTGTCATGGCCACTACAAACTCACAGAAAGCCTGCTGGAAGCTCACAAGGAACAAACAGGAAGGAGAAAGTCCATTCTCTCTCCCACAGCTCCCTGGTCTTCTTCTAGTGCCCTCTATTGGCAGAGTGTTACAGGGAGCCTCTGGCAAAGCTAAAATCTGATTTGCAGACTCCTGGCCCCAGCATCATAAAGCAGAGTGTAGAATGCAGATTGTAGAGCTGAGACAACTTAATAATAAGCATCACCTTATTTTTTTGTTGTTGTTGTTTAGAGACAATTTTTGTTTAGGGGTAAAATTTTCCATTTTTATACTCTTATGGAAAAACAATAAAACAAGTAAAGATTGTAGGAGGGTCTAGGTGCTAGTGGCCATAAATGCAAGAAATCTTGACTTTATCTCTTATCAGTCAGCAAGACCAACTTTTAATGAAGAGCAAGATGTAACCTTTTTTTTTTTAAGTAGAAAATTACTTTTCTCTCTCTCTCGGGTGTCCCTGTCTTCCCACTACAGTACCCATAGGTACCCACAGGTACTGTATGGAAATACGTTTTATCTCTTAGTCCTCAGCGTCTACCACAGTATCTGGCACACAGTAGACAGTATGTCCTCAGGAAACATTACCAATACATATTATTTGTCTTTGTATAAAACAATGGAGTTTTACTTAAAATGTTATCACTGCTATTCTTTCTTACCATTTAAAACTGTTCATGCATTAAGAAAGTCACTCGTCATTTATTTTTAGTACTCTGCTACTATAAGTTTGGGAGTAACAAATTATCAAGGTGTATGGTTCCTTAGAGACCATCCTGTTCAGCAAAGCCTTCATATACTGACTTGCGTATCGTCACGTAATTTAAATTCATGTTTGCCATCCCCTGTAACCCACTATTCCTCTATTGTTTAATGATTTTGCAACTGATACCAGCCTTTTAAAATATCCAGAAAAGAAACAAACCATTGATAATGGCTAAAAATCTCTTATTTGAAGTTCTACATTGCCTCCTAAAACTTGCCACATAGTAATGATTTGGTGTCACTCTATTTTAGCCACCTCACCTCATATAATAATAGCTAACATTATTGATTGCTTATTATATGTCAGACTGTTAAAAGTATCCTACATGTATCTCCTCATATAATTTTCATAACCATCAACTATCAGTAGGTATTCCAACTTTACAGATGAGGAAAAGGAAGCATAGAGAGAGTTAAGTAAGTTGATCAAGGTCACACTACTATGAAAGAGTTGGAGCGAGAATTCTAGCCCACACAATTTGCCTCCAGAGCCTGTGTTTTACTAAAACAACAAACTGACTCTGAAAATTATCTCATTTTCTCTGATCTTTTTTTATCCCTTCTGAAAACAAAATAACTTTTCATTTCCAGTTCAACTTTTTAATCTGTATGCCTATTCTCTGCTTGAAAATACTGAAAAGTTTAAAATCTAAATTCCTTATATATTCTTAAATGAATTGCAGCTTTCACATTGTCTTGTAGGAAAATCAGCCACTGTATCAGTTGTCTATTGCCACAATAATGCTATTTAACAAATCACCCTAAAGGTTAATGGCTTAAAACAACAACTATTAATTATTTCTCACAAAACTATGGCTCTGCTGAGCAGTTTTGCTGATCAGGGCTGAGTTCAGTTGATCTAGGATGGACTCACTCACATGTCCAGTCAGTTGGTGGATGGACCAGAATTGGCTGGTCTGGGATGGCCTCAGCCAGGACAATTTTGATCTTTTCCACCCTCTCCCATTCCCTCCAGTCAACCAGCCTGGGTATGTTCTCTGGGTAGTGTTACAAGTCCAAGTAAATAAGTGGAAATGCACAAGCATTTTTTTAAGGTTCTTCTTATGGCAAATTTATTCTGTCTTGTTGGCCAAAGAAAGTTATGTGGCCAAGTCTAAGATCCGTATGGGAGGGTGATACCAAAGGGCATGGCTACAGGGAGATATAAAAAGTTGGGGCCATCGATTCAATCCATCTAGCACATACACTTTCCAGTTTTTCCTGGGCTCTACCCTCAAATCTACCATAAGACATCCTTTATCTATCATAAGAAATCCTGTAACATGCAAGATGCTTATATCTCAAAGACTTCCTTTTCCCTTGAGGAATCTTGTAACTCAAGTGGTGTATCCTTAAGGGAATTATCAAATGTCGCCTCAGTAATGAAGATTAATGCCTTATAAGGCTTGCTGTACTACATAACCATTTTAAATATCTTCTGCATATAGTAATGTTTAACTCAGCTTTATTTTATGATAAAGTAAATGAACTAAGATAAATGGAAGGCAATGTCTGCAAATATTAATGTAATTTGAATCATTGTGAATTAACACCTTCTGCAGAACAGTCTGCACATGGTGAGTTCATTTGGTTGGTGAATGGAATTAATACAGATAGAATCATGTATTTAATTCCCATTTATTCTGCCTCATGGACAGAGAGATGGTCCCTCATTCTAACTACTCATTATATTAATTACTAGGAAGAGGAGACAAAAAAAAATCTCAATTTGTTGATTAGTAGATTATCTCACCTATGCAGAAAATATGTAGTGTACATTTGCTATGTCCTTAGTTCTAGACATACAAAGAGGAATAAGTCTTGGTCCCTGTCCAAGGGAGGGAGAGAAGGAAGTGCATGGTTGGTACTACAGAGATGTTCCGTGGTAAGATATGAGATGTTAGATCAGCCAGCTCAAATTGGGTCTCAGGTAGCAACAATTTGGGCAGAGCCAATTTAGAGAGTCAAAGCAGTTGCCAGGAGTAGGTCAGAGTCAAAGGGCTCTATTTTATGTTTAGCCTCTGATTCATAGATGAAGTGGACACATGAAAAGGAGCAAAATTAGGTCAGACAGATCCTCCCTTTAAGAAGTTCCCTGGGCATGGGACTTCCCTGGTGGCACAGTGGTTAAGAATCCGCCTGCCAATGCAGGTGACGTGGGTTCGATCCCTGGTCCAGGAAGATCCCACATGCCGCTAAGCAACTAAGCTATTGTGCCACAACTACTGAGCCTGTGCTCTAGAGCTCACAAGCCACAACTACTGAAACCCATGTGCTCTAGGGCCTGCGTGCTACAACTACTGAGCCCTCATGCTGAAACTACTGAAAGCCATGTGCCTAGAGCCCATGCTCCGCAACAAGAGAAGCCACAGCAATGAGAAGCCCGCGCACCACAACCAAGAGTACCCTGCTCACCCAACTAGAGAAAGCTTGCATGCAGCAACGAAGACCCAATATAGGCAAAATATATATATATATATATAAAATAAAATAAAATAATAAATAAATAAATAAGAAGTTCTCAGGGCTGAAGTCCTTTAAATAACCAAGTGCTACAGCAATGAACTGAACAAAGTGTTACAAGAATACTGAAGACATAAGAGCAAAAAATTTAATTAATTAATAATAATTATTATTACTATCATTAAAAGTTCCATTCTAATTGATAGGGCCTAGGGGCTTAGGAGGTATTAAATCTGTGTGTATATAAGGATAGAAGGCACTGAACTACGTCACTAAGAATTTAAAGCTGGGGAAACTCACTTAGCTCCTGTCTTCAAAAGCAAGAACAGGGGAGGAACTTCAAGACGGCGGAAGAGTGAGATGTGATCACCTTCCTCTGCACAGATACATCAGAGATACATCTACATGTGGAACAACTCCTACAGAACACCTACTGAACGCTGGCAAAAGACCTCAGACCTCCCAAAAGGCAAGAAACTCCCCACGTACCTGGGTAGGACAAAAGAAAAAAGAAAAAGCAGAGAAAAAAGAATAGGGACGGCACCTGCACCAGTGGGATGGAGCTGTGAAGGAGGAAAGGTTTCCCTTCGCAGGCGGAGACCGCGGGTGGCGGAGGGGGGAGCTTCGGAGCCACGGAGGAGAGCACAGCAACAGGGGTGCGGAGGGCAAAGCAGAGAGATTCCCGCACAGAGGGTCAGTGCCAACCAGCACTCACCAGTCTGAGAGGCTCATCTGCTCACCCGCCAGGGCGGGCAGGGGCTGGGAGCTGAGGCTCGGGCTTCGGTTGGAGCCAGGGAGAGGACTGGGGTTGGCCGCGTGAACACAGCCTGAAGGGGTTAGTGCACCACGGCTAGCAGGGAGGGAGTCCGGGGAGAAGTCTGGACCTGCCGAAGAGGCAAGAGACTTTTTCTTGCCTCTTTGTTTCCTGGTGCTCGAGGAGAAGGATTAAGAGTGCCGCTTAAAGGAGCTCCAGAGACTGGCATGAGCCGCGGCTATCAGCGCGGACCCCAGAGACGGGCATAAGACGCTAAGGCTACTGCTGCCGCCACCAAGAAGCCTGTGTGCGAGCACAGGTCACTCTCCACACCTTCCCTCCCAGGAGCCTGTGCAGCCCGCCACTGCCAGGGTCCCGTGATCCAGGGACAACTTCCCCAGGAGAACACACGGCGCACCTCAGGCTGGTGAAAAGTCATGCCGGCCTAGGCAGCCGCAGGCTCGCCCTGCACTCCGTGCCCCTCCCTCCCCCCAGCCTGAGTGAGCCAGAGCCCCCGAATCAGCGGCTCCTTTAACCCCGTCCTGTCTGAGAGAAGAACAGATGGCCTCAGGCGACCTACACGCAGAGGCTGGGCCAAATCCAAAGCTGAACCCCCGGAGCTGTGCGAACAAAGAAGAGAAAGGGAAATCTCCCCCAGCAGCCTCAGAACCAGCGGATTAAATCTCCACAATCAACTTGATGTACCCTGCATCTGTGGAATACCTGAATAGACAAAGAATCATCCCAAATTGAGGTGTTGGACTTTGGGAGTAAAGATATATACATATTTTTTTCCCTTTTCTCTTTTTGTGAGTGTGTATGTGTATGCTTCTGTGTGTGATTTTGTCTGTATAGCTTTGCTTTTACCATTCGTCCTAGGGTTCAGTCTGTCCGTATGCTCGTTATCACTGGTGGACTGTTTTTTAGTTTGGTTGCTCTCTTCTTTCTTTCTTTCTTTTTTAAATTACTTTTAATTTTTTTTACTTTTTATAATTATTTTTTATTATAATAACATTATTTATTTATTTTCTTTCTTTCTTTCTTTCCTTTTCTCTCCCTTTTATTCTGAACCATGTGGATGACAGGGTCTTGGTACTCCGGCTAGGTGTCAGGCCTGTGCCTCTGAGGTGGGAAAGCTGAGTTCAGGACATTGGTCCACCAGAGATCTCCCAGGTCCACGTAATATCAAATGGCGAAAATCTCCCAGAGATCTCCATCTCAATGCCAAGTCCCAGCTCCACTCAACAACCAGCAAGCTAAAGTGCTGGACACCCTATGCCAAACAACTAGCAAGACAGGAACACAACCCCACCCATTAGCAAAGAGGCTGCCTAAAATCATAATAAGGCCACAGACACGCCAAAACACACCACCAGACACGGACCTGCCCACCATAAAGACAAGATCCAGCCTCATCCACCAGAACACAGGCACTAGTCCCCTCCACCAGGAAGCCTACACAACCCACTGAACCAACCTTAGCCACTGGGGTCAGACACCAAGAACAACGGGAACTACGAACATGCAGCCTGGAAAAAGGAGACCCCAAACACAGTAAATTAAGCAAAATGAGAAGACAGAGAAACACATAGCAGATGAAGGAGCAAGGGAAACACCCACCAGACCAAACAAATGAAGAGGAAATATGCAGTCTACCTGAAGAAGAATTCAGAATAATGATAGTAAAGATGATCCAAAATCTTACAAATAGAATGGAGAAAATACAAGAAACGTTTAAAAAGGACCCAGAAGAACTAAAGAGCAAACAAACAATGATGAACAACACAATAAATGAAGTGAAAAATTCCCTAGAAGGAATCAGTAGCAGAATAACTGAGGCTGAAGAACGGATAAGTAACCTGGAAGATAAAATAGTGGGAATAACTGCTGCAGAGCAGAATAAAGAAAAAAGAATGAAAAGAATTGAGCACAGTCTCAGAGACCTTTGGTACAACATTAAATGCACCAATATTCGAATTATAGGGGTCCCAGAAGAAGAGAAAAAGAAAGGGACTGAGAAAATATTTAAAGAGATTATAGGTGAAAAATTCCCTAACATGGGAAAGGAAATAGTTAATTAAGTCCAGGAACCAGAGAGAGTCCCATACAGGATTAATCCAAGGAGAAACACACCAAGACACATATTAATTAAACTATCAAAAATTAAATACAAAGAAAAAATATTGAAAGCAGCAAGGGAAAAACAACAAATAACATACAATGGAATCCCCATAATGTTAACAGCTGGTCTTTCAGCAGAAACTCTGCAAGCCAGAAGGTAGAGGCAGGACATATTTAAAGTGATGTAAGGGAAAAGCCTACAACCAAGATTACTCTGCCCAGCAAGGATCTCATTCAGATTTGACAGAGAAATTAAAACCTTTACAGAGAATTAAAACCTTTAAGAGAATTCAGCACCACCAAACCAGCTTTACAACAAATGCTAAAAGAACATCTCTAGGCAGGAAAAACAAGAGAAGGAAAAGACCTACAATAACAAACCCAAAACAATTAAGAAAATGGTAATAGGAACATACATATCAATAATTACCTTAAACGGAAATGGATTAAATGCTCAAACCAAAAGACACAGACTGGCTGAATGGATACAAAAACAAGACTCGTATATATGCTGTCTACAAGAGACCCACAACAGACCTAGGGACACATACAGACTGAAAGTGAGGGGATGGAAAAAGATATTCCACACAAATGGAAATCAAAAGAAAGCTGGAGTAGCAATTCTCATATCAGACAAAATAGACTTTAAAATAAAGACTATTAAAAGAGACAAAGAAGGGCACTACATAATGATCAACTGATCAATCCAAGAAGAAGATATAACAGTTGTAAATATCTATGCACCCAACATAGGAGCACCACAATACATAAGGCAAATACTAACAAACATAAAAGGGGAAATCGATATAAAATAATAATAGTAGGGGACTTTAACACTCCACTTTCAACAATGAACAGATCATCCAAAATGAAAATAAATAAGGAAACATAAGCTTTAAATGATACATTAAACAAGATGGACTTAGTTGATATATATAAGACATTTCACCCAAAAATAACAAAATACAGTTTCTTCTCAAGTGCTCATGGAACATTCTCCAGGATAGATCATACCTTGGGTCACAAATCAAGCCTTGGTAAATTTAAGAAAATTGAAATCGTATTAAACATCTTTTCCGACCACAATGCTATGAGATGAGATACCAATTACTGGAAAAAATCTGTAAAAAATAAAAACACATGGAGACTAAACAATACACTACTTAGTAACCAAGAGATCAATGAAGAAGTGAAAGAGGAAATCAAAAAATACCTAGAAATAAATGACAAGGAAAACACGAAGACCCAAAACCTATGGGATGCAGCAACGGCAGTTCTAAGAGGGAAGCTTATAGCAATACCATCCTACATTAAGAAACAAGAAACACCTCAAATAAACATCCTAAACTTAAACCTAAAGCAATTAGTTAAAGAAGAACAAAAAAACCCCAAAGTTAGCAGAAGGAAAGAAATCATAAAGATCAGATCAGAAATAAAAGAAAAAGAAATGAAGGAAACAATAGCAAAGATCAATAAAACTGAAAGCTAGTTCTTTGAGAAGATAAAGAAAATTGATAAACCATTAGCCAGACTCATCAAGAAAAAAAGAGAGAAGACTCAAATCAATAGAGTTAGAAATGAAAAAGGAGAAATAACAACTTACACTGCAGAAATACAAAGGATCATGAGAGATTACTACAAGCAACTATATGCCAATTAAATGGACAACCTAGAAGAAATGGACAAATTCTTTGAAAAGCACAACCTTCCGAGACTGAACCAGGAAGAAAGAGAAAATATGAACAGACCCATCACAAGCACTGATATTGAAACTGTGATTAAAAATCTTCCAACAAACAAAAGCCCAGGACCAGATGGCTTCACAGGCGAATTCTATCCAACATTTAGAGAAGAGCTAATACCTACCCTTTTCAAACTCTTCCAAAATGTAGCAGAGGGAGGAACACTCCCAAACTCATTCTATGAGGCCACCATCACCCTGATACCAAAACCAGCAAAGATGTCACAAAGAAAGAAAACTACAAGCCAGTATCGCTGATGAACATAGATGTAAAAATCCTCCACAAAATACTTGCAAACAGAATCCAACAGCACATTAAAAGGATCATACACCATGGTCAAGTGGGGTTTATCCCAGGTGCAAGGATTCTTCAATATATGCATATCAATCAATGTGATACATCTTATTAACAAATTGAAGGATAAAAACCATATGATATCTAAATAGATGCAGAAAAAAGCTTTTGACAAAATTCAACATCCATTGATGACAAAAATCCTCCAAAAGTAGGCATACAAGGAACCTACCTCAACATAATAAAGGCTATATATGACAAACCCACAGCCAACATAGTTCTCAATGGTGAAAAACTGAGAACATTTCCTGTAAGATCAGGAACAAGACAAGGTTGCCCACTCTCACCACTATTACTTAACATAGTTTTGGAAGTTTCAGCCACAGCAATCAGAGAAGAAAAAGAAATAAAAGGATTCCAAATCAGAAAAGAAGAAGTAAAGCTGTCACTGTTTGCAGATGACATGATACTATACATAGAGAATCCTAAAGACTATACCAGAAAACTACTAGAGCTCATCAATGTATTTGGTAAAGTAGCAGGATACTATATTAATGCACAGAAATCTCTTGCATTCCTATACACTAATGCTGAAAAATCTGAAAGAGAAATTAAGGAGACACTCCCATTTACCAGTGTAACAAAAAGAATAAAATACCTAGGAATAAACCTACCTTAGAAGACAAAAGATGTATATGCAGAAAACTATAAGAAACTGATGAAGGAAATTAAAGATGATATAAATAGATGGAGAGATATACCATGATCTTGGATTGGAAGAATCAACATTGTGAAAATGACTCTACCACCCAAAGCAATCTACAAATTCAATGCAATCTCTGTCAAACTACCAATGGCATTTTTCACAGAACTAGAACAAAAAATTTCACAATGTGTATGGAAACAAAAAGATCGTGAATAGCCAAAGCAATCTTGAGAAAGAAAAATGGAGCTGGAGGAATCAGGCTCCTGGACTTCAGACTATACTACAAAGCTACAGTAATCAAGACAGTATGGTACTGGCACAAAAAAAGAAATATAGATCAATGGAACAGGATAGAAAGCCCAGAGATAAACCCATGCACCTATGGTCATCTTATCTTTGATAAAGGAGGCCAGAATATACAATGGAGAAAAGACAGCCTCTTCAATATGTGTTGCTGGGAAAACTGGACACCTACATGTAAAAGAATGAAATTAGAACACTCCCTAACACCATACACAAAAAGAAACTCAAAATGGATTAAAGACCTAAATGTAAGGCCAGACACTATCAAATACTTAGAGGAAAATATAGGCAGAACACTCTATGACATAAATCACAGCAAGATTCTTTTTGACCCACCTCCTAGAGAAATGGAAATAAAAACAAAAATAAACAAATGGGACCTAATGAAGCTTAAAAGCTTTTGCACAGCAAAGGAAACCATAAACAAGACCAAAAGACAACGCTCAAAATGGGAGAAAATATTTGCAAAGGAAGCAACTGACAAAGGATTAATCTCCAAAATTTACAAGCAGCTCATGCAGCTCAATAACAAAAAAAAACCAAACAACCCAATCCAAAAATGGGCAGAAGACCTAAATAGACATTTCTCCAAAGAAGATATACAGATTGCCAACAAACACATGAAAGGATGCTCAACATCATTAATCATTAGAGAAAGGCAAGTCAAAACTGCAACGAGATATCATCTCACACCAGTCACAATGGCCATCACCAAAAAATCTACAAAAAATAAATGCTGGAGAGGGCGTGGAGAAAAGGGAACCCTCTTGCACTGTTGGTGGGAATGTAAATTGATACAGCTTCTATGGAGAACAGTATGGAGGTTCCTTAAAGAACTAAAAATAGAACTACCATATGAGCCAGCAATCCCACTACTGGGCATATACCCTGAGAAAACCATAATTCAAAAGGAGTCATGTACCACAATGTTCATTGCAGCTCTATTTACAATAGCCAGGACATGGAAGCAACCTAAGTGTCCATCGACAGATGAATGGATAAAGAAGATGTGGCACATGTATACAATGGAATATTTCTCAGCCATAAAAGGAAATGAAGTTGAGTTATTTGCAGTGAGGCGGATGGACCTAGAGTCTCTCGTACAGAGTGAAGTAAGTCAGAAAGAGAAAAACAAATACTGTATGATAACACATATATGTGGAATCTGAAGAAAAAAAGTCATGAAGAACCTAGTGGCAGGACAGGAATAAAGACGCAGACCTACTAGAGAATGAACTTGAGGACACGGGGAGGGGGAAGGGTAAGCTGTGACAAAGCGAGAGAGTGGCATGGACATATATACACTATCAAATGTAAAACCGATAGCTAGTGGGAAGCAGCCGCATAGCACAGGGTGATCAGCTCAGTGCTTCCTGACCACCTAGAAGAGTGGGATAGGGAGGGTGGAAGGGAGGGAGATGCAAGAGGGAAGAGATATGGGCATATATGTATATGTGTAGCTGATTCACTTTGTTATAAAGCAGAAATTAACACACCACTGTAAAGCAATTATACTCCAATAAAGATGTTAAAAAAAAAAGCAAGAACAGGTGGGAAAATATCTGTTAAAAACAAACAACAAAAAGAATGTCAATAATAGAAAGGGTCTTACAGTTTTAGGGAGATCACTTATTCACTTGACAGGATTTCAGAGGGAAAAAAATTCTTAGAATTGATAGGTTTTGAAATAGAGAACTAGGAAAATAGTGCAGAAACTCTAGATGAAAAGAAGAATTTAGCAGCAAAGGAAATGTGCTGTTTTGGAGACCTGTCAAGAGTCTCATCATTGGATAAGTTGTTTCCCTTATAAGATAGCCCATGACATAGATCCAAGGATGCAGGTAGCTCTCTTTGGCTTATCGCTCTATTTTTGCATGCAAGCATGTTTCAATAACAAAAGGACATTTGAAATGATGTCGCAATGGGAAGCCGGTCCACACTCTATACTTGTCTACTACTAAGAAATTGCCAATCTTTCTGGGAATAATCACTTCAAAAAAAGAAATTCCTCTGGTTTAGAGCTGAAAAACCACATTGAATCTTAGTATAAAATCCTTTGGTCAAGTTATAATTTTTGAAATAGGTACTATAATGAAAACACTAACATCATTTTAACCATAGAAACACTGATTATTCATAGGACCCATACTATTATCTATTTTTGTAACTGTATTTGGGATTTTCATATAATGTTGAGATTAGTATACATTTCATCAAAGTGACATATATGTATTTTGTTAGTGTGAATTTTATGTGACACTGGATCACGGTAACAACTATAGAAGAACAAGCTAAATATAAGTCAGTTTATCAGAGGAAAAGAAGTCTAGAGATTTGAAATACCCCAAAGTATTTTACCTTTTTTAAACAGAAAACATGGGCATGACAACGGAAAGGATATCCAAGACCAAAGAAGAGGGAAAAGCTTCACTTTAAATGGCTTCAATTACATTATAATTATATAATTTTCCTAGATATCTTAAAACATACATTTTGGTTAAAAGCATTAATTATGCTGCATTTGTGCGTTAGACTAATTATATGACTACCATTTATAAACAAAACTATTTTCAATAAATTTCCACTTCCCCTTTAATTTTCCTTGTTTAGCATGTTGCTCTTTGTATTAAATGCACTTTTCAAATCAGAAAAGAAATTTTGTTCTACATTGAGCTAAAGCTTCTTTCTGTACCCATAATCTGATGTGATCACAAAGAAAAAGCATGGGATTTAAACGATTCAAAGGCAGGGAACCCAAATATATTTGGGACTTTTCATATTCCACTGCAAAGCCTGGTCTCGTTCTGTGCTCTCTGTCCAATAAGCATGCCACCCTCAAGGCTTGGGAAATGTTCTTCCCATACTGACACAGCTCTGGGCTTCAGGAAATGGCATCTTCACCTCTCCAGAGCCTTGAAATTTTCTGTACCTTCTGCCCGCACTATGTTGCAGGGAAATCTGAGAGGTGGTACAGCCCCATATGACAACCTGTACCACATATGCCACTCCTGCTTCAGTGTCATTCTGAGTGCCAAGAACTTTCTGTCCTGTTGCTTCCCTGGGACCTTACCTGGGCAGGAAGAAACAGTCTTTACATGATAGCATATTCCATTTTTACTCTGGCTCAGAAGTGCCCAAGATTTTGAGACTAATGTCAAGAAACACCCCCTCTTCGAAATTGCTATCTCAATGAGATATCTACACAGCCATATTCATCGCAGCATTATTTACAATAACCAGGTCATGGAAACAACCTAAGTGTCCATTGACAGACAAGTGGAAAAAGAAAATATGTGTATGTATGCATGTGTGTGTATATAATATTATTCAGCTATAAAAAATAGGACATACTGCCATTTGCAACAACATGGATGGAACTTAAGGGCATTATGCTAAGTGAAATAAGTCAAAGAGAGAAAGACAAATGTATGATCTCACTTATATATAAAATCTAAAAAAACCCAAACTCATAAAAACAGAAAACAGATTGCCTGAGGAGGGAGTTGGCGCATGGGGGAAATGGGTGAAGGTGACCAAAAGATACACACTTCCAGCTCTAAGAAAAATAAGTTCTGGAGATACATTGTACAGTTTTGTGACTATAGTTAACAATACTGTATTGTATATTTGAAAGTTGCTGAGAGAGTAGATTTTAAAATTTATCACTATAAGAAAAAGATGCATAACTATGTGAGACTATAGATATTAACAAAACTTACTGTGGTAACTATTTCACAGTATATACATGTATGAAATCATTATGTTATACATCTTAAATTAATACAATATTGTATATCAGCTATATCTCAATAAAACTGGGGGTTGGGGGGACTACAACCCAATTACACACTGCCTACAAGGAACACACTTTATTATAAAGACACATACAGAGGAGGTGGCCAAAATGGAGAAGTAGTAAGACCCTGAACTCACTTCTTCCCGTGGGCACACCAAAATTACTAATACTTACAGAGCAACTATTTATGAGAACAACCTAAAGACTAGCAGAAAAAATTTTCACAACTAAAGACATAAAGAGGGAACCATAATGAGACAGGTAAGAGGGGCAGAGATGCAGTATAGTCAGAACACACACCCCTGTGTCAGTGACTCAGGTCAGTCAGAATGGGGAGAATATCACAATTGTAGAGGCACTCCCCAAGGGATGAGGGGCCCAAGCCCCACACTGGGCTCTCCAGCTTGGGGGTCCTGCCCAGGGACGATAAGCCCCCAGAATGTCTGGCTTTGAAAACCAGCAGGGCTTTTGCTTGGGAGAGCAGGAGGGATATAGGAAAAAGATACTCCGCTCTTAAAGGGCATGCACAAAATCTCATATGCTCCAAGTCTCAGCATACAGGCAGTAGTTTGAAATGATCCTGGGTCAGAGCATTTACTGATCTTGGAGAGCCTCTCAGAGAGATAGGAGACCACTGGGACTCCCTTCAGGAACAGAGATGCTGGCAGCAGCCATCTTTTAGGAGCTTGTTCTACTGCAATAACAATGGTGCTGGTGAGCACCGTTTTGGAATCCTCTCTCTAGCCTATTAGGACCAGGGCTTACCTGCCTTTCAACAGGCTTGCACCAACCCCAAGCCCTGCCCCCAAGCCATGCAGACAATGGGGAGGGAACCCAGCCCTGCCCACTAGCATGCTGACATCATCCACAAACCCCCGTGGACCACACAGGGACCCAGCCCCATCCACCAGCAGATGAGTACTAAACCTGAGCTCCCTGGGCCATGCAGACAGCATCCCCAGAACCTGGCCCTATGCAGCAGTGGGCCAACAGTAGCTGTGCACCCTATTGGGTCAAGCAGCCAGTGGTGCGGGAAGCCCTATTGGGTCAAGCAGCCAATGGTGCAGGAAGCCTACATGGGGCCAGCAGCCACCACACAAGGCAGGACCCTACAGCCAACTGGACCAGGGGACAGCCCACCTACCAGCACACTCAAAGTAGGCAGCTGCACCACAACAGAAGGATGCATACAGCCCACATAGGGGACATTCCTGGAGACTATAGCTCTGGTGACCAGAGGGGAGAGTGCTGCTGGGCCACATAGGATATCTCCTACATAAGGTCACTTCTCCCAGATCAGGAAATGTAACCAACACATCTCATACATAGAAATAAATGCAGAAACTTGGGGAAAATAAGGTGACAGAGGACTATGTTCCAAATGAAAGAACAAGATACATTTCAGAAAAATAACTAAACGAAGTGGAGATAAACAAACTACCCAATAAAAAGTTTAGGTAATGATCATAAAGATGCTCACCAAACTTGGGAGAAGAATGGATGAACACAGTGAGAATTTGAACAGAGTCAGAAAATGTAAAGAAAACCAAACAAAGCTGAAAAATACAACAATTGACATAAAAACGACACTAGAAGGAATCAACAGTAGATTAGATGATACAGAGGAAAGGATCAGTGATCTGGAATGCAGAGTAATGGAAATCACCCAAGCGGAACAGGAAAAATGAAAAAAGAATTTAAAAGATGAGGATAGTTTAAGAGACCTCTGGGACAACATCAAGCATACAGACATTTGATTATGAAGAAGAGAGAGTAGGGTAGAGAATTTATTTGAAGAAATAATAGCTGAAAACCTCCCTGACTTGAGGAAACAGACATCCAGGTCCAGGAAACACAGAGAGTTCCAGACAGATGAACCCAAAGAGGTCCACACCAAGACTGATTACAAATAAATGGCAAAAATTAAAGATAAAGAGAATAATAAAAGCATCAAGTGAAAAGCAACTAGTTACATACAAGAGAACTCCCATTAGAGTATAAGCTGACTTTTCAGCAGAAACTCTGGAAGCCAGAAGGAAGTGACACAATATATTGAAAGTGATGAAAGAGAAAAACCTGTAACCAAGAACACTCTACCTGGAAAGGCTTTCATTCAGATTTGATGGAGAGATCAAAAGTTTTACAGACAAGCAAAAGCTAAAAGAGTTCAATACTATGAAACCAGTCTTAGAAGAAATGTTACAGGGACTTCTAAGTTTAAAATAAAAGGCCACAAATAGAAATATGAAAATTAAGAAAAAAATTTCATTGGTAAAGGAAAATACACAGTAGAGGCAGTAGATCAATCACTTATAAAGCTAGTAGGAAGGTTAAAAGACAAAAGTAGTAAAATCATCAATATCTATAATAAGTAGTTAAGGGATACACACACACACAAAGATGTAAAATATAACATCAGAAAGATTAAACAGTGGGAAGGCAGAAGTAAAAACACAGGGTTGTTAGAATGAATTTGAACTTCAGACATCAGCAACTTAAAATAATCTCACACACACACATGCACACACACAAACATAGATTTTTGTATGTTAACCTCAAGGTAACCACAAATCCAAAACCTGTAACAGATACACACACACAAAAAAGAGAAAGGAATCTAAACAACACCAAAGATAGTCATCAAGTCCCAAGGGAAGAGAGCAAAAGAAGAGAACAAAGAGAACTACAAAAGTAATAAGAAAACAATTACCAAAATGGCAACAAGTATCAGTACATACCTATCAATAATTACTTTAAATCTAAATGTAAACTGGAGCCATAAAAAATGAAATCTTGGCATTTGCAACAACATGGATGGATATAGAGACTATTATGCTAAGTGAAAGGTCAGACAGAGAAAGAGAAATACCATATATTTTCACTCATATGCAGAATCTAAAAAACAAAACCAACCAACAAATAAAACAAAAACAGACTCATACATACAAAGAACAAATGGGTGATTGCCAGGTGGGGTGGGACAAAATTGGTGAAGCGGATTAAGAGGTATAAACTTCCAGTTATAAAATAAATAAGCCATGGGGATATAATATACAGCATAAGGAATATGGTCAATACTGTAATAACTTTGTATGGGGACAGATGGTTACTAGACTTACCATGGTGATAATTCTACAGTGTATGTGAATATCAAATCACTGTGTAATACACCTGAAACAAAATATTGCATGTCAACTATATTTCAATTTTAAAAATTAAATAAATAAAGACACCTACACATTAAAATAAAAAGATGGGTAATGATATACCATGTGAACACTAGTCAAAAGAAGGTTGGAGTGCCTAATTTAATCAGACAAATCTATTTCTGATCACAGGTAGTACCAGGGATAAAGAAGTTTACTTCACAAAGAATTCATTTAATCAAATAACATAGCAACCCTAGGCATTTATGCACCTAACATCCAAGCTTCAAAAAACCTGAAGCAAAAACTGACAGAATTTAAAACAGTATAAGTAGACAATGCCACAGTTAACGTCATTTTTATGTCAGCTTCTTCCCTTGTCCCCCATTATATCTGTTGTACCCGATCCTGGATCCTCTTTAGTGTTCTGGTGGGTATCTTAGGCAGGTTTTCTCTGCTGAAAATCCTCTTCTACACATTCTTCATTGCTTCTTTTTTTTTTTTTTAACATCTTTATTGGAGTATAATTGCTTTATAACAGAGTGAATCAGCTATACGTATACATATGTCCCCTTACCTCCTCCCTTTTGCGTCTCCCTCCCACCGTCCCTATCCCACCCCTCTAGGTGGACACGAAGCACCCAGCTGATCTCCCCATGCTATGCGGCTGCTTCCCACTAGCTATCTATTTTACATTTGGTAGTGTATATATGTCCATGCCACTCTCTCACTTCATCCCAACTTACCCTTCCCCCTCCCTGCATCCTCAAATCCATTCTCTACATCTATGGTCTGTGTCTTTATTCCTGACCTGCCCCTAGGTTCTTCAGAACCACTTTTTTTTTTTTTTTTTTTTAGATTCCATATATATGTGTTAGCATACGGTATTTACTTTTCTCTTTCTGACTTAATTCATTCGTATGACAGTCTCTAGGTCCATCCACCTCACTACAAATAACTCAATTTCATTTCTTTTTATGGCTGAGTAATATTCCATTGTATATATGTGCCACATCTTCTTTATCCATTCATCTGTCGATGGACACTTAGGTAGCTTCCATGTCCTGGCTATTGTAAAGAGAGCTGCAATGAACATTGTGGTACATGACTTTTTTTGAATTACAGTTTTCTTAGAGTATATGCCCAGTAGTGGGATTGCTGGGTCATATGGTAGTTCTATTTTCAGTTTTTTAAGGAACCTCCATATTGTTCTCCGTAGTGGCTGTATGTTCCCACCAACAGTGCAAGAGGGTTCCCTTTTCTCCACGCCCTCTCCAGCATTTGTTGTTTGTAGATTTTTTGATGATGGCCATTCTGACTGGTATGAGGTGATACCTCACTGTAGTTTTGATTGGCATTTCTCTAATGATTAGTGATGTTGAGCATCCTTTCATGTGTAAATGAAGCAACCGACAAAGGATTAACCTCCAAAATATACAAGCAGCTCATGCAGCTCAATATCAAAAAAACCAACAACCCAATCTAAAAATGGGCAGAAGATCCAAATAGACATTTCTGCAAAGAAGATATACCGATTGCCAACAAACACATGAAAGGATGCTCTGCATTACTTCTTGGTTTCACTATTTAACATATCAAGAGGTATCCAAAGTCTTTATTTCACAATGTGTGTTAAAAGCTTATTCACTCTTTCTCCTACTTCTCTGTACCTTTCAGCCAGGAAACGTTAGGACACAGTTATACTTGAACTGACTCTCTAAGAGGACCAGAATTGAAAGAGGCAAAAGACATTCCTAGAATATAGGTGAATAAGGACCAAGAGCCTGAAACACTTTGGAAAACATCCAGTTGGAGTTCAGATTTTACTTTTGAGGTAGGCAAGTTCATTTAAAGAACTAAACAGTTAACTAATAGTTAATTAAATAACTATTTAATTAAATTTTAATTAAATAACTATAACTTTAGCCAGACATTTATCTTAGTTCCTTCCCAAAACCCTACTAAAAGGAATAAAACCACTAAAATCCCAGATCAAAAGAATGGGAGAGGCAACGACAGCAGGTGATATGAATTATATCATGAAAAACAAAAAGAATGTCAACAAGTGGTTATTGACTTAAAGCTGAGAGGGATTTAAGTGCCAGAGAAAAGGAAGCCAACAAAGGAAAAATGGACCTGCCCTATTAAAACCTGGAAATGCCATAAAGCGGAGCAACCAAGTACCTCTGGAAATAGGAAAGGAGGCTGCAAACAAAAACAAGAAGATTGGCTGAAACTTGGAAGAAGGAGAACTTAAACCTCAGATCCTCTTTCACCATCCCATTCAGCTAGAACCAAAGCCCTCACACTCAGTCAGGAGAGAGAAGGCTGACTCTCTGGAAAAGTTAAATGGAACACCTTCTGTCTTGGGGACACCAAACAAACAGAAGGCTGCAGTGAGGCAACATATTAAAATGAGTGGGATTAAATACAAATCTATTTTCTGAACCCTGGCTTATATCTTCTAAGCATGAGTTTGAAGGAATCCAAGACTATTTAGAGAACATAAAAACTGAAAAAAAAACTCAAGAAAAATGATGTACTCAGAGTCTCAAATTTGGCAGAAGAAGATGACAATTTAAGAATGTCCTTGGAATGTGACAGAAAGCCATTTGTATCTTAAAAAGAAAAAGGGAAGAAACATAAAGAAACTGGGTTTGGGAGATAGTATTTTTACCCTAAGGAATTTCTAATATGGCAGGTTTATCACTGTGACTCATGGGTTGCCAAAGAATGAGCGAGAAAGCATTCCTGGAATCCCCCCATCATGTAACACAGATGACCACCCACTCTACATATGTAAAAAACGAGTCATGGGCAGGACCTCTAATAAGCCAAACTTTTTCAATTTAACCTTTAAACAATCCTGAAATTGATAGCCTAAAATTTAGGCCCTAAATTATCTAAAGATGCAGAAACGTATAGATAAAAGACCACCATGTTTGAATGGACTTAATGATCTCTGTTCTTAAAGAAAAATGGCAGGAAACGCTCAGGCTGGTTATTTAAACAGTTTTATAATAACATTATCGAGATTATGAACTCTTAAATCATGACATTAACCTAAAATGTAATGGAGATAAACTGCATAGAATGAAGTTTTCATGTTTTACAGCCTTCTCAGTTACTGATGGAGCATGCTAAGTCCTCATCATTTTTTGCAGAAACATCAGTGCAGCTAGGAAATGGGTACCATTCCTTGCCACTCCCCTTCCTGTATCCTCTGTTCCAACCTCACTGATCATTCTCATTAACATGTCATACTCTTTCGCATCTGCATGCCTCTCTCCCCTTCTGAGAATGTCCTCCTCTTTATTTTTCACCTTCTCTTCCTGGCCAACCCCTACTCATTCTTAAATTGCAGTCCAAAAATCTCATGTGTGGAGCCTTTCCTGGCTTCTTTATGTAGCAAGGCAGTTTATACAGCACTCTTCTGTGGCACTTACCACACTGCACTATAATCACCTGTTGATATACACGTCTCCCCACTACAATGAAATCAAAGATCATGCCACGTTCAGCATTACAGTCCCAGAGTCCAGAAAACTTTCTGGAATACAGTGGTACTCAGTAAATGTCAGGTAAGAGGAGTATAATTATTTATTATTCCTGTCATTCTTTGTAAGCTTTTTTCCACCATGGCTATCAACAAAAGCACCTCATGGACCTTTAATTATGGAACTTTGTTGATTTTCAACTTGGCACATTATTTACTAAATGAGGATCACTAGGTCAAAGCAGTCACTAGGTCTTGAATCAAACTCATCATGTACATTTGATAGAGCAGGGTTCTTAAGAAAGCAAGTGGGGTTACGTGTAAAATTATTTTATTGACCCAGTGTCACCACATCTGCTTGTTCATTAACTATTATTCAAAATAGTTTTTAGACCCTAAAATAGAAGTTACCACATAATCATATAGCATTATTATATAAACATGTATAATTAGAGATTACCATTATCCAAAGAAAAATTTTATGGAATCTCCTTTGAGTATACATATTTTTAATAATGAAGATTTTTTTTACTGAATATGATGTAATATAGCGGAGAGGATAAACATAAGCAAAAATTCCACTTGTTTCAAGTCTGAATTTGGTATAGACTTCATTTAGCAACTATTTATTATATGCCAGGAACTGTGCTAGGACTGGAGGCTCAGCAGTCCTAACACAGAGAGACAAAAGAGCAAGAGAGACATGGTTGACCTCGTGGTACTTAAAATATAGTGAGTGATATGGCAATTCAGGTACATAAATTTTTTTAAGTAAATAAGTATAAATTATCATAATTTTCATAAGGGAAACAAAAAACAAGGATAATATGGTAAAGATTATCAAGGGTCGATTTGTGATACATAGTGTAGTCAGGGAAAATTTCCCTGAGGGATTGACATTTAAACCGAGACCTCGACAATGAGGGGTCAGTTCTGAGGGATCAAGGGTCGGCTGTGAAAAAGCAGGAAAGGTCAGGCAGTTTTGGTATAAGGATAGCAGAGGCAGAGCCCCTGCAATAAGAGTTTGGCGTGTTCAAGGAATTTAAAAATCAAGTCAAAGTCAGTAAAGGACAGTGACCAAGGAAAAGAGCAAACTGAGATGAAACTCTGGATGTAGGCAGAATTCAGATCATGCAGGGTCTTATTGGCCATAAGGAGGCTGGATTTTATTTCACAGGATTAAGAAAATATTAAAGGGTTGTAAACAGTAAAGCCACATCATCTGATTGACATATTAAAAAGATCACTCTGACTGCTATATGCAAATGGAGTAGAAGCAGCAGAAGGGAAAGTTGGCTGCTCTTGTTGTGCAAGTATTCAGGTAAGTGGTTATCATGTTTGGACTAGCCAGGTAGTGGTGGGGATACAGATAGAAGCAGGGACATGCAAGAATGTAGTTTGATATTTTTTTCACTCAGAAAAAAATACATCACAAGTTAAATTACTTCCAACTCAAATGTAAGGATAACAGGATTTTCACTTAACCTCCTTGATTTAATATTTGTATCTTGTTCTATGATAAAATTATTGGTTTCCAGTCACATTAACATAATTATTTATGTATAAGTACAAAATATTATTATTAACAATATAACTCTTATTTAATATTACTTTGCCATTCTTTTTGTCTTTAGACTATATCTCACTAGGGAGGGCTGACTGTAAAGTTATATGCAGATTTTCAAGGGCATGAGGGTCAGCACCCTGACCGCCACATTGTTCAAGGGTCAACTATGCACGGTTTTGTTTTATTTTCCATTTAATATTTAGAAATTGCTTTTTTCATTTTGCTATAATTTTTTGTAAGCAAATATATAGAATATTTACATGGTTCCAAAGCTAGATATGCAAAATAAAGTATCTTCAATTAATAAAAGAATGTAGTTTGAAAGTAAAATCAACAGGGCTTGCTGATGGTTTAGAAGCAGAAGTGAAGAAAAGCAAAAATCAAGCATGTTCCCTGGTCTCAAATGAGGAAAGCTGGGGGATGGACATGCTAGAGAGAGGGTGACTGGGTTAAGATAAAGAGTTAAATTTGGAGTATGTTCAGTTTGATATGTCTATGAATTCTCCAAGTATATGTGGGGAAGCTGTGAGTCTGAAGTTGAGAATCTAAGCTGGAGATGGAAACTTAAGGGGTGTAGGCATATGGATGGTATTTAAAGTCATGAAAGGGATAAGCTTCCCAGAGGATAGCAAACCCAATGGAGCTCCAACATTTACTAGTCAGTTGGCAGAGGAAACTGAAAAGGAGGAACCAGGGAAATAAGGGAAAGACCCATAGATGGTAGTGTCGGTGAAACTAAGAAAGGTGAGTGTTTCTATAGGGAGAAAACCCCCAACTCTGTTGAATGCTTCCAAAAATTTGAGTGGAATGAAGATAGAAAATTAGCTGTTTTTAGATGGATTTGCCAACACAAATGTTGACCTTGTCCATTGACTGGTAAATGCAAAAGCCGTATTCAACTGAAAAAGTAATGGAGAAGGGGAGGGAGACAGCTGAGAAGATTACATCCAAGAAATGAGGTAGTAACTACATGGAGTGTAAGTACCAAAGAAAGACCTTGTTGGTTCAGTTTAGTGGGATTGGAGGGGGGCTTTCAGGCAGAAAATTCTAGAACATGTTTAAATACTAGTAGGAATGATTCACTATAAAGGGGAAATGGTTGATGTGGGAGAGAGAGAGGGGAATCACTGAAGAAGGGAAGTATTTGAAAAGGTGAGAGGGGGCGTGTCCTACAGGACAAGTGGAAAAACTTACCTTTGCTAGGTAGAGGGACATTTCCTCCACTTTAATAGAGAAAAAGAAGAGAAAATAGATGTAGATGTAAGAAGATTTATAAATTTACTGTAAATTTAGGTGGAGGGCAAGTCAAGAGAGCAATCAAAATGCTGTACCATGAAAAAAGACCCAAGAAGTGGGTCTGATAAACAAAGTTATAGTGATAGGAGTAATGCATTGGACTTCTCGAAGTGGACAAAGAATTGCTCTAGAGGGAATAGCTAAGCAAATAAGAAGCAGAGGAATTGGGATTCACATAAAAGGCTGAAAACCTATAATTAGGAGGTGCTGCAGATTTGATGATGAAATCCATGATACAACAATGGGAGCAATGGCTGAGGAGGAAAAGTCATGGGAAATGAGACTATCAAGATACTGAGAGGACAGGAACTGACCTTTCTTTTACCAAGGAGCCGTGAGGAACAGTAGTAAGAAGTTGTTATAATCACCCATGAATGTTTAAGTAGCCCAACAAGATGGTCAGTGTTAGAATATGACAGAAAACTTTAGTAAACAAAGGAAACTGTCAAGAAAGTTGGTAGATTTGTGAGAGAAGATGGTAGGAATGTGGCAGAGTACCAGTATATGAAGCTCAGAGTAGCAATGGATTGTGCAGGAGTTAGGTGAATTATAGGTGAATAAAGGCTACCAAGAGGGAGGAGGTCACCTACTTCACCTAGTGACCTAAGGACATGCTTGAGAGGGGCTGCAGAGAAAGTGGGACATCCAGTTTTCAGTTAAGGCACGAGATGGAGTTCTGAGTAAAGGTTTAGGAATATGAGAAGTCACTGGACACAGAAAGGGATGTTCAGTAGACAAACTGGAAGAGTTTGGGGGATGGGGGTGGATGAAGTTACGGAGAGGAAAATGGACACAGCAGCATAAAGTTGGGACTGGAAAGTAGTGACTGAGATCAGGAGGGAAGTGAGGCATGGTGAAATCTCTCTTAGTCTTTTAGAGAAGATGTTCTTGATTCTATTACTTTAACAAGAACCAAGAGCAATTCTAGGGCATGCTTTGTCATATGTCAGTTTCCAGAGCAGTTGCTCCTTTTGGCCGCTGGCAGAATAATGGTACTGAAGAGTAGCATCATTGAATGCCATTGTGTGGTATGTATTACTCTAGATTTTATTATCCAAAATATACCGTCTTTTCATTTTAATTTATTTAGCTCAGTCTGAGAGAGTTTTTCTAAAATAGAATCCTAGCTATAGTGTACAGAGTTCATCTGAAGTTTCAGCTTGTGGCCATGTTTCTCGTAAGCGCACAATAATAGTCACAGATGGGCTTGGTAATGCTTTTATACTAAATGCACCATAGTAACTGTCCACTAAGGAAAAGTCCTAGTGGATGGGCTGTGTCTCTAAAACAGCTCCATTTCCTGGGGCTAGTGATGGAGATGCAGGAAGAGGACCTCAGAAGTTTTCAACCTCATCCCATCTGGTGAAGTTTTCAGTGGGAACACATATCTATTTCATTTGTCACACACAATCTTATTTCCCAACCATATTCAGACCTCAACCAGAAAAATTAAAAACAAATTTTAGCATTTTATGGGCCCAGCCAGAGCAGCCCTTTCCTGTGTCACCTTTATCTCCAATCCCCAAGCAGCCAGAGGGAAGAAGAAGGATCCAACATGGAAGCAGAAGGATCCAACAGCAACAGTGAGAAGCTGTCTATGATAAAGCCTTAAGGATGGAAGGGGAGAAAGAGGGGTTAAAGCATTATACAGAATGACAACTACATTCGAGAAGCTATTACATTATTTCTTTGAGTAACAAACTAATAGTTTTTATATTGAACGAAGGTAATAAGTAGTTTCTCCCTGGCAAAGAATACTACAATCAGGTTTAGAGTTAGATTCAATGACAAAATAGAGATTGGAATGCTTATGAGCAAAACTTGTGCACTTTAGTTTTTCTGACTTTATCTGCCCTCTTTGAGGAATTTATTTTTTCTATAGCTGTCTGCTCTAATTATATGCTATCTCTTCATCAGAGAGATAAATGAAGAGTTAAAATTTAAGAATTGCTTTCAAGAGGATTATATACATACTTATACATACCTAGTTTTTTTTTTTACAAGGAAATAGACAATGTGTTCTTTGTTATTTCCCTGACATTAAGATCCAGCTCTCCTTCTCCCTCTTTCTCTCTCTCCTCCTCTTTCCTCTTCTCCACATCCTTCCCCTTTCCTTCTTCTCCCTCCCACCCACCTCTGTTTGTCTCTCCCCCATCCACCACCATCTGCTTTCAGCTAAGGTGTCAGAATCTACAGAGCTAAAACATACCATAGCATGCAATGATAAATAAGACCCAATAGCACAGGTGTGAGGAATTCAGGGCAGGGCAATTGGTTGGCACATTTGTTATGCCACAGACAGGGACAAAATACTCAGTGTCACTGAGAGATTCCCTTGAGATTTCCTGGTGCACTGGAGCAGAAGAAGCTGCCCTGACTTGGGGTGGGACAGGTAAATCTGAGCAAGAGAGAAGGAGAACTAAACACACTGTGTGGCTTTCCCTCCCAATTACTGATCTAGGACAGAGCTACAGGAAACTATTCTCACAGCAGCCCTACCCCGCTCAAGGACATGTAAGCAATGCCACAATGCCTCTCCTGTCCATGGGCTCTGATTCTTCACTCGTACCATCTCACAAGCCTGGTTTGCGTGTCCCAAAGCCATGTTCCAGGTAGCAGCCCCTATGGAGGCCCCACCCATCACCTGAAGCACATGCTCTGCCCCAGGCTCTCTTGACTCAAGGGCTAGTTTCTCAGAACAAAGCACACGGGTGCGAGCTAGTGTGAAGAAGTAATCAATGTGATTGTTTACCCATTTGAATAGGTTTATTTTCTTGTTCTGATATTCTTCTGAAATTTTGTGGTTGCGGGCATTGTCACGTCTGCGGCCCATGGGCAGCAGGTGGTTCATTCTGTCATTAAGGCATTAGTGATACATCATTCACTACGGAGCAATAGTGCCGTATGGATCAGGCAGACGATGGGGGGATAGAAACAGAGAGAGTGACAGGGAATGCAAAGAAAATGAACAAGTGCAGAGCTGGATGAAGGGAACACCAAGAGAGAGGGAAATAAAATTTTTTAAAAATGAGATGAAGACTTGTCTCCAAATGTTTAACACACACAGAAGTTTCTGAGGATGTGTGCAGGTTCCCAGCTACATTTTATGCTAGATTTGTTTGTCACCCCTAGTGGCCTGGCGGCCTGAAGATGTGTCCAGCCTGCTTCTGGGCCGGACACAAGCCCAGATGACAGGGTTGCTTAAATGGGACCATGGAGGAGTGATGACATGGTTCAATGCTTCCAACTTATTTTATTATTACTGTTGAAGGATAAATATAGAAAGGAAAGAAAAGCCACTGCAGACCTTGAAAATAAAGACTAGCAATTTTTTGTGGTATGTTTAGTCTCCTGCATTTACCCCAACTTTATTTTAAGTTAACGTGCAATTAAACATCCATAAATATGATATCACAAAATGGAGATAATGCCGAGATAAAGTTTTTTTAATTAAATTCTTACTCTATTTAAATTATTCTGCTGCCAACTTCCTCTTTTTACATCTTCCTTTAAAATGTCCTGCCACTCATTAAAAAGCATTTGAATTCATATTTATAAATACTAGTGTTTCCCTCAACCTTGATAAATTATATATTTTCTTAATATATATTGATTTTGATGTATCTAAATGGAATAGCCCAAGCATAATGTTATGTGGATGTCATTCTGATAATCACAGTCATCCTCACAATCGGCACAAAAACTGTGACTAAATAAATCAAGCAATATTCTTAAAGGTAGTTATAATCAAATTGGCCATGCTGAAATCCAACTCAGTAACAGGGAACAAATGTGGTCAGAGCTAGCATTTTACATGCATATATACATTGAAGCTGAGGATGTCTCATTTTCTTCCTTTTCATTCATTCATTCAGTATATTTATTGATTGCCTACTACATGCCAGCATTCTGGTAGATGCAGGTTTACCATGGTAGCAAAGGCCATGGAGTAGTGGGGTCCTTGCTCAGGGACTTACAGTCCAGAAGTGGATTTAGAGAGGCAGTTGCAGAGTATGGCATAGGCATGGGAGGTGTGACAGTAGGGAAGCACAGGGCACTTTGAGAACACAGAGGCAGGACTCCTAGCCTAGGCCGGGGCTCAGGGAAGTCTTGCAGAGGAAATAACCTCTCTGCTGACACTGAAGGTGAATAGGATTTAAACCAGGCAAAGGCAGGCAGAGTGGGAGATGAGAGAGAGACAATTCTGGCCTGAGGGGACGCATCTGCAAAGCAGAGGGAAGAGAAAGCACAATTGCTCAGGGCAAGCACCGCAACTCACGATGATGGTTGATACAGTGTGAACGGAAGTGAGAGAAAACAGAAGCCAGCAATCATGAAAAGGTGGGCAAGCCATATTGGGATTTCACTTTATTTCAACAGTGATCCTCTTAAGGCTTTCTTTATAATCACCTTATAACAAAAATGTTTCATAACGAAATCTTTAAATAAACCAAATTTATATAATTTTAAAGTTTTTAGAACTTTAAGAAAAAAATCTCATGTACTCTATTATTATTCTATATTTTGCACAAAGCTTACAGCGTATTTGGAATAAAAATCAAGCCAAGGTTTCAGAAGCGATATTCATGCTGATTTGTGACAGTTATTTACAGGATACATTCAGCTATTGATCAAGTGAACAAAACTTGAGTTTGTAAGTTCAGTTCTGAAATTCCAGCTGACTCTGAATTTATTTTATGAAACATTTCCCAAGCACTCTCACTCCTCAACATGCAAATTACAAAATGTTTGGCATTAGATTTTTAATAAAAATCTAAAATATTTATAACGGTTGCTAATGATTAATGAAGATCTCTTCTGAAACCCATGTTAATTATTCATATCATCCTCTATTTTTCTAATCTGTACCAGACTGTTCTATTTTTCCCCTTATATAAAAAGTAATTAACTTCCAAATATTAAATATATGGTGAAAATAATAAATTTAGGATAGCTGTTTTCTCTATTGCCACCTGTTATATGTTGACAGCCATATGAATTTAAAATAATAGGGCAAAATGGGTACTTCTGAACACTTCCGGGAATAAATCTAATAAGACATTGTTTATGTTTAATTTAGAATGGTAAAATTGGGTTTGCTGTAAGATGAAAATTAAAATTTTACAAGAACATAATCTATATTACTTAATGGTTAATATCATTAAAACAGCTATACTATTTACAATTTCATATGGAATCAGATGAGGAAGCTAGTTAAGAAAAGGGCTTAGTAGGCTTCCCTGGTGGCGCAGTGGTTAAAAACCCATCTGCCAATGCAGGGGACACGGGATCGAGCCCTGGTCCGGGAAGATCCCACATGCCGCAGAGCAACTAAGCCCGTGCACCACAACTACTGAGCCTGCGCTCTAAAGCCCGCGAGCCACAACTGCTGAGCCCGCGAGCCACAACTGCTGAGCCCGTGAGCCACAACTACTGAAGCCCGCAAGCCTAGAGCCCGTGCTCCACAACAAGAGAAGCCACCACAATGAGAAGCCTGTGCACCGTAATGAAGAGTAGCCCCCGCTTGCTGCAACTAGAGAAAGCCCACGCACAGCAACAAAGACCCAATGCAACCAAAAATAAATAATAAATAAATAATTTTTTTTAAAAAAAGAAAAGGGCTTAGTAATCAGTATTAATGACAGTACATTAGGAAGAACCTTATAGTGCTGACATAGAATCATTCTGAATTTTATGCGAAAGAAAAATGATCAGTTTCTATATGCCATAATAACTATTTATAATGTATATTTAGTTATTTATTCGTAATTTTCAAAACCAACTTTTTCTATTGTACAAAATAGAAAGCAAGGTTGTATATTGGCAAAAGGTAAGTAAGATAATTTGAGGATTTAGAAATCTGACTTTTGACAAAAAGTACAACACTAGTACCAAAGAGATATCAATATCATTTAAGGAAAATGCCTCTTTTAATTATCTGAATCAACCTGGCGTATTCTATAATTTTCAAAGTTCTTATTCTTAGAAAAAGGAAAGGGGGAAGTAAGACCACTATGTTACTTCTTATGTTACCTCATTTAATCATCTAATATTCGCAACCAGCCAGGCAGTAGATGCAACCGCTTTTCCACAGATGAGAATGTGACTTATCTGTAGTCACACTGCCAGAAAAAAATTCAAACTAAGGTCCATTCTTTACTGCATACATAGTCCGCCCTCATAAGATACTGCTTAAGATCAAGAACTAAGAAATTGTATTTTATTTTAAGTCCTTTTTCTGTAGCCAGAGCAAAAAATCTCAAGGTGATAACACCCTCCCTCAGGTAGTTTTATCTGCCAAGAAATCAAACATGACTTAAGAGGATCTATTATGTCTATAATATTTTTCTATGTTCCAAAGGAGATTAATACAAAATGTTTTAAATTGCTTTTGTACTAGTGAGACTTAGAAGTTGTAAAATAATTGAAGCTTATACAAATAAAAGTTACTTTCTCTCTTATGTAAGGAAGTCTGGAGATTAGCAGTCTAAGACTGGTAAGGCAGCTCCATCAGGGACCCAATCTCCTATCCTTCTGCTCCATCATTCTAGTATATGGATTATAGTATAAAATTACCTCATGGTCCAAGATGGCTGCTGAAGCTCCAGCCATTACATCAGTGTTATAAGCCAGAATAAAAAAGAAAGACAAAAGGGCCAAAGACTGGGTCCTCTCAGCTGAGACAGTTTCCTTTAATCAGCCTGCCCAGGAAACTCATAAACTACCTTCACTTATATATCTTATTGGTCAGAGCCTTCTCACATGGACACACTTAAATTCAGGTAGATGGAAAATAGAGACTTTAATTTCAGGTGGCCAGGTATCCAGCTAAAAGTCAGTTGCTAAGAAGCAAAGAAAGAATGGACATTAGGGTAAGCACATATCCCAGTCTCTACTACAGTCTCTATGTGCAAAGATATTATAATGGGAATTAACACACATGCAATGTTAAAGAAAATTAATGAAAAACATAAGTTGTTTTTTTTTTTTAATAGGATTAGGTCTATAGTTAAGCTGGCTTTCAAGATCTCTCACATCTTGATGTTTTATAACTATGCCTAAACTGCATGTCCCATAAACCTTCAGCTTTCTTCACATCCAAACATCTAGTCAGGAAAATGTGTGGGCCCCACTCCTTGCACTGACCCAGGAGTGATCCCACCTTTTCATTTTGTACATCCCAATGCCTAGCACAGTGTCTGACATGTAGCAGTTACACATTGTTTTATGATTAATTGCACCTACCATGGGCACACATTGTTTTATGAATAATTGCACCTACCATGGGCAAGGAAATATATTAGATGTAAGAGAAAAGATCACAAAGACAACGTAGAAGCATCCTTTGCCTCAAGGATCTAACAAATGTCAATCAGACATACAAAACGGAGATAGCAACTCAACACTGTTAGGGTGTTATTGGATTAATTCTTTTAACAACTCCTTATTAAGTAGGTTCTTGAAACAAACCATGAGGCTGAGTGCTATAGAGACCACAGAGAAAGCAAAACGCTGACCTAGCCTCTAAGGGAGTTTATGATGAAGAAGGGAAGAAACCATGTGCAGAAGTAAATATAATTCTGACTATAGAGTGAAAATAATAAGAGAGAATGTAGAAAAAGTGCTCTAAAACCCAAGAGCATATATAGCAACATACACAAACACACCACGCAGGCACGCACCAGGAAAAAATGAGCTATTCTAAATGGCTGAGTAAAAAAAGTTGGAATGCAAGCTTATTTGGCCTTTTCTTTTACAATCATAGGCCCACATATGAATAAGAAAAAGCAACCAAGATAGCCTTAATTGTGTTTTTACTAACTTGACCAATTCAATGACTAATCCATCTCTAAACTGGATGGTTTTATAGGTACACATTTAGGTTACACCATGCCACATTAAAAATAGCTATTAAGGGCTTCCCTGGTGGCACAGTGGTTGAGAGTCTGCCTGCCGATGCAGGGGACGCGGGTTCGTGTCCCGGTCCGGGAGGATCCCACGTGACGCGGAGCGGCTGGGCCCGTGAGCCATGGCCGCTGAGCCTGCGCGTCTGGAGCCTGTGCTCCGCAACGGGAGAGGCCACAACAGTGAGAGGCCCGTGTACCGCAAAAAAATAAATAAATAAAAGCTATTAAGTTGATTAAGACTAAACTCATTTCCAGGATTCATTGCAAAAAATTTTCCATGCTTGATATGCACTTGCAAAGAGAACCTGTGGTAGGTATTATACTGTGAGCAAAGGTCAAAAGTTAGTTGAACACCAAAAGTGAACTTGCCCAGCAATGCTACAGGTTGTAAAGTAAACGTCATACTGGAATTTTGTAACTAGCGGCAGGTCAAGGAAAAATGGCCTCATGATCTTCTTCAGCTAATCAGGTTCCCTTTAACGTACGATGGGATCACATGTGAAAGGGGGTGTGAAAAGTTGGAGGCAATTCTTTAAAGAGCCTAAAAAAAAGCTGTTAAAAGTTTTCAAAATTATGCTTTATTAGGTTAAACGAAAGGAAAGTGACTCATTTTTGCCTAAGAAACAGCACAGCTGAAGGAGAACATTTAACAATTTTCAAATACATGAAGACAAGTTGAATGCTTAATTGTGAGTCATTCATAAGCAAGAGCAGGGCATAAATTCCTCCTGACCCACTGCCACTCTCCCTGCAAGCCGGCTCCTAGCCCCACCTAGCAAAGGCAACCGTTAAGCCCACCCTTTCCATGAACTCTGTTTCTTATCAGTCTCCATTATTCCTTCCATCCTTCTTCCTTCACCTGTTTGTGGAGGATTTTTGTTCCATCCTTTTCCTCTTGCTATAAATCCTTTGTCTGGCTGCTTTTAGCTTTTCCCTGGGTTTCAACAATCAGATCTATGCTATGACTTTTAAATCTGAATTTATAGCCCCATATCTCTTGAATTTCCTATCTGAATTTTTGATTCTCTACATAACAATGTCCATAATCTGAATTGAATTCAGACTCAGTGGGCCAGAAACCGTATCCGTACTCATAGCTTGCCACCCTCCATCCTCCAGTGTTGTTTCCCAGAGCCGCTACGACCTGTCCTTCCTATCACCCATGCCAGGAACATCAGGAAGATTTGCCAACACTTTGAGGATGAAACACTCTATCAGTCTTCCTCTGCTACAACTCCAAAAGCCCAGCCCTCCTGATTATCCAATTTAGGGCCTCTTACCTAGTCTATCACAAGAGGCTTTTGTTTTCTCACTTCTAGTTTTTCATATGTCCTGTCTACCCTTCACACCCCCATCATGCATATAACTGAAAATAGAGGTTTTGTTCATTCATTTCCCAGCTGTAAACCTTCCAAGGGTGTCAGGCATCTATAGGTCTAAACTTTTAAATGTGAGATTCTCAATGCCCTAGATTGTTGCCATTTTTTCTGTAGCAAGCAAACAGAACTTGAACTTCCACACGACCCTAACATTTTTTTACCTTGTCTGATCTTTGCTCAAACTGTCCTGTCAGCCTGAAATGCCATTTCCTCATCTCTACCTCTTAAAATCATATTTAGGAATAAAAGTTTTCATAAACCATTAAAGCCCAAAATTCTTTATGGCCCATTCTGGCAAGTAAGGACAACATTTGGACACAATTTGAAATAAAATACCCAAAATACCTAAACTAAAACCAATATAATGAAAGATCAATGCTTTACATGTAGTAAGTCAGCAGTAATAAAATAAAGATGAAAATCATCACAAATATTTTTCAGCCCATCAGTCTAAGAAGGAAGGGCCTTTGAAATTGTAAGATGAGCAAGGCGAGACATTAAATTGTCCTGGGTGATTTTTCTGACTCTATATGCTATTTATTAAAGTCCCTTTCTCAACTGGCCATGTTACTATGGCCTTAGAACATTAAAAAAATGTAAACAAAATAATCCCCTTTTTGTCCACCACTCTGAAGTGATCTCACAAGGAAATATATTCATGGATACATCATTCATTTGTTTATTTGACATGTATCAAACAGCATTACTGTTTGAGAAAAATTGTAGATAAAAATGACTGGATAGTAAAACCTAGAATCTAATAAATGCCATTAAAACTGTATCATGGACATTTAAAAGAGAGAGAAAGATCAGTTATTTAAGCTAAAGGAGTCATAAGCACCAGGAAAGAGGAGACATTTGAAATGGATCCTGAAGAGTGTATAGTATTTGAAACAAATGGCAAGGCTGAAAAAAAATTCCCCAAAGGAAGTGGAGAGTTTTGGGATTGTTCGGACAACGGTTAACATTCCAACTTCATGGTTGAAAGTGGCATGAATGAATAAAAGGAAATAGCTGAGATGAGGATTTTGATCAAGTGATCACGGAGGGCCTTGAATGTCAGGTTAGGTATAACTTGGACCACTTTATTCTGTCATCAAGGAAGGAAATCCATGAGGTTTTTGCTTTAGGAGATGAGTCTGGCTAGATTTTCGGAATATAGGGAAGCACTGGAAGGAAAGACTAGATGAGGGATGGCCAAATAAAGGAAAGGAAATAATGGTTATATCATATTCAGTCTTCAGATCTTGGCAAATATTTGGCTATGTTGATAAGGTAGAAAGTGAGGGACCAGAAAAACTGTGAAGTTTCTAGCCTTGGTAAAAACGAGACTGGCAGTACCATAAGCAGAAGTCAGAAAAGGAGAAAGAGGGTCAAGTTTCTGAGAACTCTTCCTTGAAATGCTTTCCTATGGTGATTCAAAATGAGTTCCTTGACTTAAATGGTACTCCTAGTGGCCCCAGAGATCATGTTAAACCTGGTTTCTTCCTACCACTCTGGCCCTCTCTCTTCCCGTTGCAGCATCTTTGTAGCATGACATCCCATCCCTCCTACCTTCGAACTATCCTCCCTATCCCCCAAAAACTTAAACCAAACTAGATGTTTCTAAAGGAGAGGGCAAAACCACTTCACTGACACAGGGAATGAATTCTTTGGGGTCCTAAAAAGAAGCTTTACCGTTTGACACAGCCCTGCACCATCTCCAGAGCTGCTGAGTCAGGAGATGGGAGAGACAAGATCTAATACCTGGGAGGCGACCTGGATCAACCAAGGCTTGTTGTAGCTGAAAGCATGATGTTTTTTTTTTGTTGTTTTCTTGTTTTTGCGGTATGCGGGCCTCTCACTGTTGTGACCTCTCACGTTGCGGAGCACAGGCTCCGGACGCGCGGGCTCAGTGGCCATGGCTCACGGGCCTAGCCGCTCCGCGGCATGTGGGATCTTCCCGGACCGGGGCACGAACCCGTGTCCCCTGCATCGGCAGGCGGACTCTCAACCACTGCTCCACCAGGGAAGCCCAAGCACGATGTTTTTAAACATATATCAAGACCTCTTATATGTTTCTAATTGTTGGGACTTATCAATAAACTTTGACCAACTATTCTGCATTATCAATAGTTTTCTTTCTTAAACTAGTTTATTCAGTTCTGCAAAAAAAATTGCTCTAGTAGCCAAATTTTGTCAATTACCTAATCCTGCCAAAAGACTCTCAATAAATTACTATTAACAGAGATGACAACATAGCTCAAAGTGATGAAAATATTTCATTTGGTGTATGATTTATTCTGCTCAATATGTGTATTTTAAATCTTCTTGATTCTTGAACACCAGAGAAATGCTGAAATTCCTGGAGGTTTTGAATAGTTCATAACTAACATTAACATTTTATGAAACCCAATAAACACAATTTTGAAAATGATTCTAAAAATTTAATAACTTGGGAAGGCACCAGCTTATTATGTAACGATCAGGCCAAAACTTTATCATCCAACACTAAGTCTGCAAGACTGTTTCAAAGATTAATTCCTTTAGGAGAAACCAAACTGTGGATGGTCTTCAGGACAAGTTTTCCTGTTTTAACTAGCCTTTCCAATTTATATGTTTTTTGTGGGAAAAAAAATAGCTCTAGTACTAAACCCAAAGCAAAACTGGACGCAAAATTAGGCTGATATTATAAAGATATTGTATTTTCAGTCCTGTCATTATCCATAGTAAAAAGAAGAATTTTATGAAGAATTCAGGGTGCTACTGCAAAAGGAAAACCTAAGTTTAGATATTTGGTGACATTTCATAATTCGACCCTCCAAAATTGCCTATTCTTTCTTTACTTCATTCACTCCCTCACTCATTAGTATTTGTTCAGCATCTATTGCTACAGAGCACTTAGAGGGAATACAGAAATAAACAAAATAAAATTGTTAGCCTAAAGGTACATATTATCTTATTTCCTAGTAGTCTGAAATACCAAATTATCAGTCCCAACCAGAATAAATTTTTTTAACTAAGATCAAAGAAATCCTCAGGAAACTGAAGATAGGCCTGTATGAGACTTTTAAATAAACAAACAAAGCTCCAGAGGGAATGGACACAGGAGCCTGAAATGTGATTAGAAAGACGCTAAACAAAAACTTGCAAAACTACCAAGAAGCACGTTATCCTGGTTGACCTTCAAGAAAGCAACAAAGAAGCAAGAAGATCAAATAATAAATAAATGTAAAGACAGACAGGCAGACAAATAAAATAACATTTACACCGCTACTTTGTAGTTTACAAAGTGTTTCCACGTATATGATTTCTTCTAATTTCATCTTCTTCAGATACAGTATTCATGGCAATGTATGTGTGTGTGTGCTTTTTTTTTTTTTAAGAAAATGATCATTACTTGTCCTGTAAGATCTTCTCTCCATCTCCAAAGACACTGAAGATTCATCCATCTATGTCTAAGTTAAAAGGACAAGGAATGTTTTCTTTATTAGTAAACAACTAAATAGCAACATTAAGCTTTTAGGAAAAGATTAACAACATTGCATTGTGGTACCTGTCATGTTAATTTAAGGAAAAGCTGTTAAAAATGTTCATTCTTTATAATGGACCATTCAGTAGTCTTTGCCTAACGGATGAGGAAGTGGTATGAAATACCTTTATAACTAGGGCAGCGTAATCAAGATGTAGCGATGCTTCAGTCTAAAAACTTTAGTCTAGAAACTAGCTTGTTTTAAAACTGGTTAAATGCTGAATGTAGGATATATATTTGTGTTTACTTAGTTTCACACAAAATTTTTCTTTGTTCAAAAATCTTAAGTCTATATTCTGTATGAAACAGAATTAACTTGATAAAATTAAGGGTTACCTCATTTTGCAATTTTTTTCTGAAGACAGCTGCCTATATGTAAACAGATGTTCCTCCTAAGTATCAAAACAACAGTCAAGTATGAGAACATGGGATTTTTTTCTCTTGTAACTGTGAGAATAATTATTGTTACTATCTTGAAAGTGGGGCAATAAATCACTGATGAATAAAATCATTTTTTTCAGTTACACAGGAAGTAATGGAGAGTTAAGAAGAGAAATCTAAAACTTAAGTTATTGTTTTTCACCAAAAGTCACAATGAATCTTCCAGGGACTAAATGTTCAATCCATCCACTCACTTAGGTTTCAAGATTTTTTTAAAAATCCTTGATAATATGTTCAAGCAAATGAACTCCTTTGCTCTGGATATGAATTTGTATAAAAGTTTCTCTAGCTCAGAAATTAAATTTCTGAACCCTTATTTAGAGACCAGGTTCATGTCCTTATGAAAATCTAGGTCAATGTGATATTTCCATTGCACATTTTCTTCTCTCTTCTGATTACAAAGCTGAACAACACGTGAAATCTGAATCTATAAATGTTTCCATTACACCCACTTATGTTACATAAACATTGATGAATCAGAGATAATTGTACATATTTGTCTGGTTAATTTGTTTGTTTTTATGAGCCTCTGCTACTAGGGTCCCTATATTTTACCAAACTGAGTTTATTTTCATAGATAGAAATGAAAATTCTTTCATTTGGAAAGAAATGAAAATATTCTAACTCATATCAACATTGCCTAGGTTAAAAAAATATATTAAAAATATGTATTGGTGGTCTTTATACTGAAAAGAAACACTCAGGAAATCAATCAACATCAAAAAGGCAGCTTCAGGGAAGTAGAAGTTGAATGTTATCTATTGCAGACTACTGATTGCAACAACACCATAGAAAAGGTGTGTGTGTGTGTGTGTGTGTGTGTGTGTGTGTGTGTGTTTTAAATTAAATTTGAAAAAATAATCTGATTATATTATAAAATGGAATTGAATCCTGGGAAGACTAAGTCATCTAGGGAATGTCTATCAGTGTATAAAATACATTTAGAACCAATGAATTATTGGTTCGGCATGTCGCCGAACTACGTGCAAGTAAGTAAGATGGGTTGAAGAGGGTTTTGCTGGTTTTCCAGGCAGAAGCCTCCAAAGAGAAGATGCATAAACCTCAGGAGATGAACAACACAAACCACATGGCACAGGAACATTATTATCAGAACTTTTACTTATGTTTACTATTCACATAAAAGTGAGAAAGAAATAAAGCTTTACTAATATTTAAATTTAGATTGATACTAGCGCCTGTTTTGGGTCTCTCGGTGGGTGGTGTGTGCCCCATGGTGTTCACAATATTCAGAAGGAAAAACCAGAGTGGATGACAGAGAAACCCAACCCATTTGTTTCGCCGTCACCATAATCCAGGGGACGGCAGTGCATGTGGGCTCAAGAGAGTGGATTTACAGATTTTATTATCAAATTTTACCTAAACTAAGCTTCACAAGAAAAACAACAGCTTAAAAGATTGTTGCAAAGAAACCATGGACCAAAGGAGATACCACAAAGTAAGCAGAAGCAAACCACTGGAGAAAGATAGTGGCACCATTTCTCTTCTCCCTCTGCTGAGCTCACCAGCCATATTTTGGGGTAAAAGCAAGGATGAAAAACATCTGAGATGACGTAGGGTCAATTTTTGCAGTCTTCAAAAAGACTACTTGAAATATGGATTTATATTCACTATTGCTGATGATAAACCTATCAGGGTATAGTTTGCTTTGAGACATTACCTAAGATAAGCAATGCACTTATCATAGGATACACGAATATATTTCTTCTTAACCATTATTTTTATTTTAAATTTAAATATTATTTTTATGTTATTATATTTATTATATATATTACATATAAAACATATTAATATTTAAAGTAATATGATAACTATAACAATAATATAATAAAAACACATGCATTTATTGAGGGCTCAGAAACTGAGTGCTCTAAATATTTTTCCTGAAATGGGTCCATAATCCAGAAATGTTTGGGATCCATCAGAAGAGTAAATAAAACAGCTCATGGTTTATCTGTTGAAACACATAATAGAGAGCTCTATGAATCTGTACCCTTAAGAAAAGCAAACCAAAAGATACACGGTGAGTACAGTTGCTTTTGCTGCTGCTACCTGAACTTCATTAAACTTGTCTGTACTCTATTTGGACTAGAGCAATTATTTTCATGTCTAAGATGGTTATACTCTGGTTGTGTACTAAAGAAGGAAAGAAGGGAGCAAGAGGGAAAAAAGGAAGAAAGAGGGAGGGGGAAGGAAAGGAGGGAGGGAAGAAAGAACATCAGAACAAAAGAAAGACAACAAGATGGAAAGACAGACACAGAAAGAGACAGAAAAATAGACAAAAAGAAAAAAGCAAGAACTGCCTCTCCAAGAGTCAGATGACTGTTCCTGCATGTGCCGTCCCTCTATGAAACTGGGAGATGCCTCCAGAACATTGGGCAGCCTGGCCATCTCATGCCCACTTCCCACTCCTCCACTCCACCGGCCTCCCTCACCTCTCACATCCACAGGAATATTTCTCTATGTACTTACAAGAGCTGCTTATTTTCCCTCATGCCACAGGAATGAGCTGAAGGCCACAAGTTTCCATTTCAAAAAGATAGGAAAAAAGTAGAAAAGAGTGAGTAATTTATAATAAGGGTTAATTAGGTCTTTAAATAGTGCAAACCTTAGTGTATAACCTTCTTCCAAAACATAAGGCGAATCTGCAGCACAAACTCTGCAAAGAAGAATGATTGATTGATTCGGAGAACCCTATGATATCAACCAGATAAACAGCAGGAGTTGGAAATGCTACAGATATCTGCAAACACATTCCAAATGGGTTAGAAAGAAATTGAGAATATTCATTGAATATACAATGGTCAATAATACTACCCATAATACGGGCATCAAACATTAATTCAAAGAATTTTCAAGGCCTCAGATCATCAAAAACATCCCATAGACTCTAGCTTTTTATCTTTATTTCTATTGACTTTGCTTCCACAAGGTCAGGCCTGATGACCACTCATTTCCAATACTGCAATAATCCTTTATGCGTTTATCCCGCCCTCGATTTCCTCACTTCCATTTTGTTAATAACTATTGCCATAATAACCTTCCTGAAGTGTTTTTATGTTGTGACTCTGCTCAAAATTCTTCAACGGCCATTTCATTGCCTATTGAATACTTCAACAGCATGGTTCCAATCCATTTTTCTAGGGCTGTTGCGCATTATTCCCCCATCACTTTGACCACTGTGGTCTCTCATTCCCTTGGCTTAACTAAAATGATCCTCCACTCTCTAAACAGTCCTGCTCTTCCCAGCCAGCTCCAAGTTCTCTGCTCCTTGATTCATTCCAGTCCGTCGTCTTTATCAAGGTCCATGCTCACAGCCTCCGCAAAGCATCAGCTCCAGAGAAGGACTTTGTCTTTTTAAATCCCTGAATTCCCAGCCACCAGAGGCTAACAGGCATATCCTGGGGCTCAGGAAATAGCTATTGAATGAATGAATGAATGGTGTGCCTACTGTTAGGATTTACCTTATTTTCCTTCCTGACATAAGCATATTGAAGGCGAAGACACTGTCGTGTCCTTGTCAGAATCCTTGTAGATCCTACCCAGCACCTTATGTATGAAAAGCATACACTAAATTCTCATTTGAGTCAAATATTGTAACATTTTAATGCTTTAGAAACCAAGAGAAAAAAGGAACTTGTTTCAAAGAGCAGATTCCATTTAACGGCTTTTCCTTCCAAATGATGTGCACACAAGCACTGGGTCTGGAAGGCCCTGCTGGGAGGTAGGCAGCACAGTTATTCCGACACGGTGACTTCATTAATGAGTTTATAGAGCCTCTGTTGTAGCCTCAGTCAGAAGGGATGTAAAGTCCAGCAATTATCTCCTCCTATGGTGCTTGGTCTCAGTGAAGTGCATCTCTGTCCACTCTGTCTTCTGTCTTAGACTTGTTTAAACCCAGAAAAATCTGCCTGTTACTCCTTTGTAAGGAAATGTCTCCCTTTTGCAAAAATGAGGTATTTAACCACCAACAGTCCTGATCTTATTAGAACCACTGGGTCTTTCTATTATAATCATGTAAAAGACTAAATATCATACCACATTTGTCACTTTAAATCCATTTAACATGGATTATTTAACCTTCGTTAAATGACTACTTAACCTTTATTTTGATACTCTTGATACTCGGGAACACTAAAGGGGAAGGTTGTGCTCTCAAGCTTATCCACCTACTGTTAGTCTAAGCGATAATTATTGTTGTCAGGGATTAGCAACCAAGTAATGCCTTCTAATTAACAGAAGCTTAAAAAAAAAGTGAAACAGAAGAAATTACTGTTTAACCATAATATTATAAGTACCATGTTTCATATCCATCTACCTTTGCTTATTTAAGTTTAATAATAAGCATTGTATATCCATACAATTGTATTAATCTTTATCAGACTTTAAAGTACAAACCCAAATGTAATTTGACCACAAGTGATTTCAAATATTGTACCACTTATTTACGGCTGTATTGTTACAACAGAGGCTCTGCATAGGATGTCACCTTTGAAGAGAAAGAAATGTTTCTTCTTCAAAACTTGACCACCTCACTGGTATATGAGATGTGCTCTTCATTCATCTACAGAGCCTGACCAAGAAAACAATGAACCACAGCTCTTCAGCAGAAAGATATTGGGCTTACAGAGTGAGACTTCTCCCTACACAGACAATTTGTATGGCTATCAAAATAGCCCTCCATTTTTCACATTTGTAAGCAAAATATTGCTCTTCTCTGGCTAAGTGGACAGGCACCAAGTTTGCAAGTTTACTTCCTAAAAACATTTTCAACTTTTTTGTAATTGGATATGATATTGCATACCACATGATAAAAATAATTATGTTCACAAATTCTTTTAGATTCTTACGCATATATGGCCACAGAGCTAAGGTAATGTATAAACTTTCTTCGACATGTGTGATTTTAGCATGTATATTTCTTCACGAGGAAGTCTTCTTCTCCCAAGAAATAGCCTTCTGTTGCCATTCCATGTTAATTTTATGGAACATAAAAAAATGTGTTGCATGTGTCTCATGAGAGCTCCTAGGTAAATAATGAAAACCAAAACAAAACCTTGGTAAAATCACCAAATAAAAGCTTACAGCTGCTTAAAAGTCACATACTTACTCTATGTGCCTTTTTTATTAGAACATAATAAGTGGCTTTCAATAGGTGAATTTTATGACAACCAACTACTAACCAACATCTGGCCTTTTGAGACAAATATTATATATTACTTGAGCGTGCTCCCCAAACAGGGGGTGTGAGTTTGAGGCCACATAAGAACTCGGTATTTCTTGGGTATGTACAAATCAAAACTATCCAATACTAATATTGATCTATCTTTGAGCTTTAAATGTAAAGGGATTAAGAAACTTAAAGAGGTTGAGTAGGCATGACAATGAAAGGCCATGTGGTATACTGCATTCTGAGACCAGATTTTCTGAGTTGGAATGCTGGCACGACTACTGTTTTTTTTTTAAAAAACTGACTTCTCTGTACCTCAGTTTTCTCACCTGAAAAATGGGCACTATAGTAGTACTCAATGGACTATTATGAAGATTAAATTAATTACCGCTTGTAAAGCACTTAGAATGGCACCTAGCACATAATAAAGACTGGCATTCATTAAAAAGTGATACATGTACTGTAAAATTCCAACTATGTGACACTTTGGAAAAGGCAAAACTATGGAGACAATAAAAAGGTCAGTGGTTGCCATGGTGGAAGAGAAAGGGTAAATAGGCACAGAGGATTTTCAAGGCAGTGAAAATACCCTATATGACGTTATGAGGATGGATACGTGTCATTATACATTTGTCCCAATCTATAGAGTGTAAAACACCAAGAGTGAACCTGATATAAACTATGGGTGATTATGGTGTGTCAAGGCAGGATCATCCTTGATCAAAAAATGTACCATTGTGGTGAATGATGTTAATAATGGGGGAAGCTAGACATGTATAGAAGCAGTGGGTATATGGGAAATCTCTGTCCTTTCCTCTCATTTTTATTGTAAACCTAAACCTTCTTTGGAAAAATTGTCTTTAAAAAAAGTTAAGTAACCAAGAATGACAAAATAAAGAGTCTGAACACCTGTGGGAAAAACAAAGAAGGAATAACTGATAAGATAAAACCTCGAGAAACGGTATATGAGTGAAACAAATATGTATGTAGAAGGGAAACACGTTTTCTCAAACTATGTAGAATTCTTTTTTCTGTAACAGATTTATCTTCCTCATAAGCCTCTACCCTATTAGATGGAGGTAGGATGAGGAGGTGGTGGACACAATACAAAACTTGCCCATTAATTTTATCTCCAGCTTTTCTAATTTCAATTACCTTCTTCAGAAGATATTTTTGGATGAATAGTTAAACATTTATGTTTTCTCTTCTATCTTCTGTTGCTCCCATATCATGAGCAAGGATGTCATGTATTCTCATGACAATGGCCAACGAAAGGCCAGAGATGCTGTGCAGTGTTCTCAGCCTGCAGTGTTTCTTCCCCTCTTGGGTCTATGTAGGAGCCCCAGTCATCCCTGAATCCTTGGTGATGTACCAGTTCCTCTTGGCCTTTCAGCATAGGATGGCATCCACTGCTACTAACTGCTGACTGTGCCATTGCCTCTTACTGACCCCTGACTACTGCCCCCGTCCGACCCTCACTAGGGTACCACACAATTACATTTCAATTCCCTAAAGACCGTGAACAGGTTGAGAAGCTTCAACATTCTCATCCCGGCTCCTCCCTCTGCCAGAGCTACTCTATTTGTCAAAGCCAAATTGCACGTGGCACTGAGAAGAATGCTTGGGAAACTGAACCATTAGTTCTGGTGTTCTCCAATTTTCTCATGTCTTTCTAAGTAGTTCTTCAGCTCTCTGCCCTCATTCAAGATTAGGGATAATGAGGGCTTCATCATGTGATTTTCTTAACCTACCTGACCTTCCTTTGTTCTTCCCACATTCCTTTAAGGATGGAAGGGATGGAATTTTCCCCTTCCCACATGGTAGGGACTTCCTCATGGCATATCTTTAGGTCTAGCTACACCTGGTTTATAATAACCTTGATGCTTGAATTGGCCACGCCAGCTCTTGGTATACAGCAGCAGAATACAACTAGAAACCAGAGATTATCAGGTTCAAAAAAATATTGGTTTACTACTCGAAAAAGATAATTCTTAGATTAAAGAGATATTATCTTTCTAAAAGGAGAGGCAAGATGCCTGGAAAATTGGCACAAATTTATTATTTCTTCATCATAGTTCTTTGCATCTATGTAGTAATTCACAAGCTTTCAGAGAAGTTTCACATACTGTATCTCATTTTAACCTGATAACAATGGGATGACATAGGCAAAGTGGGTAGTAATAATCCCATTTTTATCAAAGAAGAAGCCAAGGCTCAGAGAAGTTAAAAACGAAGGGCAAATAAATAGGAGAGGTAGGTCTAAAACCCAGGGTTTCTGAATCCTAGTTTAGTTCCCTTCAGTATTCCATGCTTACTAACACTACATCCAAAAGTTTTTCCCTGCAGCCCTCTGCCCTGTAGGACAGCAAATTCCACATGCATAAGAGGAAACTCTTAAATGATCTCTTTAATACTTTGTCATCAACAATCTAAGAATATTCTACTTTCCATTGGTAAGGTTTCTATTGTAAAAGAAAATAATCATTAAAGGAACAGTTCATGAAAAGCAGTTTATTTCCTGCATGTCTACTTGTATATTCTTTAAATATACATAATTAATAATTTCTAGTTACACAAAAGTCCATTTATAAAGTCATATTTATAAAGTCATTCTTTTGGTGTTATGTCATATCATAACTTGTATATTAAAAATGGCCACTAAAATCTTATTTGCTAAATAAAATGGTTATGAAGCAAAACAGAAGAGAGTATCCCCAAATAACTGTCAAATGCATGTTCCAAAAGAGATCCTTAAAATTGGCTCTTTTAATGATCAAGCCCTCCCTGTGCAGCATTCCTCTTCTCAGCCCTTTTATTTATATACTCTTCTCATTCTACATACATCCAGCTAAATTGTAAGCTCCTTGGGGCCAGGGCCAGTGTCTTACTCATTGTTACCAACTTCCACTCCCCCCATCATCTGTACCCTAGTTCCCTGCATGTTATTTCCCACAGAATAGAGTTCAATGAATGTATGATTTCAAAAGATTCTATTCATGGAATACCTGGGAAGTTTGTCAGCATTGTTCCTAATTCCAGTTACACATATCCTCTTAAACTCTGAACCTTCTAATCTCCATTAAAAGTATTATTTTTAAAAGGTTGTATTCTTTCAGTGAAAAGGAACATACAACCTTTTTCACTTTGGCAGTCTCATAAAATCCCACCTCATCTACAACATATAAATAATTTTTAAATACCCGAATTCATTTAACACCTTTTCATGCAGCCCTTCATCCCTTCTGCACAATCGAAATATTCATTTCATATTTGTACTTTTTAAATGTGTATATTCTAACCTTGTTACAAATATAATTTAAAGCAGATATATTATAAGTGAAATATTTGCTCCTGGGCATATAAGCAGACAAACCTTGAAGAAACGTGCAAAGGATCAACTACTTACAACATATTTAAGTAAATGAGATGAGAGCATTTAACAGACAAAATAATGAAGAGAGAGATACACCAAGTGTCCATGAGAACAGACATCCAAGAGAAATCAGTGCCTCTCCACCAGTGATCAAGAAAGAAAGGTTTCCTAATGGTGTTTGGTGTTTTCTCCAGGAATCAATAGAAAGACCTAATGCCAAGAAATGACTGATGTCTGATTTAATGGAAAAGGTGTTTATCAAGTTTTAGAACTGGAGACCTCAGAGATTTACAAGCTCAAGCCCCTATTTTAACTATGACAGAACAAATGCCCAAGCTTTGTATGTCAGTTCAGTGCTCCCCAAGCGAGGCCTCCACACCAACTAGAGAGAAGAGGAGTTTTGTTTTCCCTAAACTCCATGCTCATCTACAAATGGGATGTGTGGCCTCTTCTTGTCCTGACTTGTCTGAAGATACCACCTGTGACCTTTCACAGCATCAGCCTAACCAGCAATGCTCTGGGTGTTTTTCTTGCAATCCTCACGGCCTTTCTTCATTTCCAAGGTCACATACTGAGCATTTGGCAGAGTCAGAAAGGTTTTAATTGTAAACCTCAGAATGTTTTTCCCCCATAGCAGCTCAGCAATAGTTTAGACACACATATCTAGGTAATTCTGTATTCATAAACTGGCTCTTTGCACATAGAACATTTTACAATCATTTGAGGAAATGAAAATATCTTTATATTTATCTGTAAAAATAGCTAGCATTGATATCTGCCTTTTATAAGGCAGGGGCCCAGTTCTCCCCTCAGAAGACTATCATCAATATGCAGTATTTAAGTATCTCTTATATATACCCAATGTTCACGTATATCAACACTAAAATGGACTTACTCCCAGTAGGCATAAACTCTCTGTGAGGCATAGGTGGTCTATTTTCCTACTGCCCAATAATGAGAAATTATTTTAATGTCATTGAGGCAAATGGATCAAGGGAGGCAATTAATAAAACCTACGAAGAAAAATTTTACTCCTGCAATATCACTGCAAATGTTAAATAATTATATCCGTTGACTGTTTCCTTATTGGCGATGTTGATGTCAAATTAGCCTCAGATGTGTTTCATTTGCACATATAAAATATTTAATGCTACTTGAGAGCTTAGCCTGATTTATTAGATAGTCTCTATTGAAACACTTCTATTAAATTTAATGCCATTTTCATACGTTGTTAGATTATATTTTTTGTGGTTTGCTAGTTTTTGCTCAGTATCACTTTTTGCTCTGAAAATCTGGCGAAAACCCTTTGAGATTTTCACATTAAAAAAAAAAAATCACGGTGGTATTTGCTTTATATAGTCTGCTTAACAAGAGCTGTTTATTTTGACCTTAGTTTTTCTATTTCAGCTGTAAACAATGTTAATGTTTTTAAGCAAAATAACATATTACAGATATATAAATTACAAAATTTAGTAACCTCTATGAAAGTAGAATGGAGTATTCATAAGCACTAGAATCTATTCAAATATATCAAATATTCTATCCCCTTTCATGTGCTAACACACATCCCTGGAATTGGTCAAAAGTTGCCATGAGTGAGCTCTGTAGTTCAAAAACAAAGGTTGAAGTACAGAGCAGCTCAGCTAAGCACCTGAGTGGCAGTCAGAAAATCTGGAAACTGTCTGGTCCAAGATTTAGCCACTTTTTTCCCACAAATAGAGCTGCATTCTCTCCCTAATAATTACTATGTTTTTGGTAGTACATTTTATCATATACAATTCATTTTCACAAAGCAAATTAGTACTGTTTGGTATCATGTACTGTTCTCACAACCTGAAATACCTAGTAAAAGCTTCAAAAGAAATGACACGGTTTTATGTGAATTACAAAAAGAAAATGGGTTGCTGGATATTGAAATCACATCCATACAAAAATACATTTTAGATGTATTTCAGTTATTCAGATAGTAGATGATGGAAAAATGTGTCTGCCTAGGGAAACAGAAATTGCAAATTTTCATGCAAGGTTTAGGAAAGGTAACTAGAATATTTATCTAGAATAGGTCACTTAGGTGAAAGTATGTGATCTCATTTAAGAAATGAATAATATTTAACATATATATAATCACTAGTAGGAAAATACAGGGAAAAAATCATACTACCACTGTTATCTTATTAAACCTCACTTGTACACGATGTATCCATTCATTCAAATTAGCCACAATTGGTCAGTACATATATTGGTTGTATATAGAGCAAATAGCAGTACCATAAATCACTATATTATTTAATATTAAAATACCTATACTACTACTGTAGACATTTTATTAATAGCAAGATATAATTTAATTTCAAGAAAAAGCATTTCCAGTTTAACTTTATAGTAATCAGTTATCATCGTATTAGATAGAGATTCTGATGCAGAGTTATTTGTATAATTTTAATATGGTCACATATTCTACTAGTTTATAAATCTTTGAAGTAGCTATGACTGTATACATTTTTGTTGCAAAAGAAATTTTTGTTTTGGTAATTATCATATTTCTTCCTTCTTAGGAAGACTATGCAAGTACAGAAAAACACTTTCTAAACTTTATTTGATTTAAAAAATTTCATCCTGGGTATGCCTTAAAATGTGAATGATTCAAGTTTCAGATTTTTAATGCCCAAACAATATTATTCTAACAAAACGCTGGTATTTCAATGCATAAAAAATATGTACTTGAATACCAAAATGCTAGTATTGCTAACTCTGTGTATTAAAAATCTAAAAGAGATTTGGTCAACTTCTCCCCTTGTATGGACATTAACAAAAACCGTCCACATGCGTTTCCAAACACAGAGGTTGCTTTAGTGAATACATCTATGATTATACTTACGGGCAAGGGCACAAATGGCCTGTCAGGAAGATAGTATTTGTGACCATCATTGTTACCATTTTCTGCAGCCTGGTACTATCAAACTGCATCTGAACTATCAAACTCATTGCTCCGATCTGACCGGTAGGTGGGTTCTTCTTTTCTTCTTCTTTTTTCTAATCTGTACTCAGTTGCCAACACTTAAAAATTGTTAGATTTTGCATTGAAAGTCCGTATTTTCCATGAAATCCAAACTTGTGGTTTCTCTCGAAAATTGCATTCCCACTTGGCAAAAAAAGCTGTCACCAGGACCCAACTGAGAAAGGGCTTGTGTTCCCCATGTGGCTACAGCTTGCACTCAACACACCTGACTCATTTAGATTAATTACTTGGGTCTAGGAGTGCATTAAAGTTTGCTAACCCCGAGCTATTCTGGTGTACTGGCTGAGAGCATGAGGGATGCTGGGGTGTGTGTGGAGACTACTGCATCCCTATTAATCTGAGTGTCCCTGTTTACAGTGTTCTGGGCAGAGGTCTAGGAAAATCCATTGTTGAAAAGTAGGTATTAGTCTATGTCATATTATATTATAACCCTGTTATTTTCTACCCCTCTCCTTTTTCCTATATGTAATGCAGTGGAAAAAGTTAAGCCTCTCTTCCCTGCTTTGGAACAATCAAAGCAGGCATCTAGAAGCCCACCACTCATTCCAAGCAGGAAGTAATTTTGCTATTGTCATTACTTTTGTAAGGTCATATTCCTATTCTACCCTTCCTTCCAGAAGATAAATTCCACATAAGTTGTTCTCAAAGGTTTCAAAGACAGCAGCATTTGCAAAATACAAATGCATAAAAAAAGAATTAGAGCCGAAATAGTTTACCATATGTCTGAGTCCATTTGAGCTGCTATAACAAAAATACCATAAACTGGGTGACTTATAAACAACAAGCATTTATTTCTCACAGTTCTGGAGGCTTTGAAGTTCAAGATCATGGTGCAGGCAGATGTCAGGTGAGGGCCTACTTCCCAGTTCATGGACCTCACCTTTTACCTGTGTCCTCACATAATGGAAGGAGCAAGCTAGCTCTTCTGGGGTTTCTTTTATATGGGCACTAATCCCAATCATGAGGGCTCTGGCCTCATGATCTAATCACCTCTCAAAGGCCTTACCTCCTAATACAATCACCTTTGTGGTTAGGACTTCAACATATGGATCTTGAAGGCACAGAAATATTCAGACGGTGGCACCATATTTTCTTTATTTTTACTATTCTGATCTCTACAACATACATAAACCTGTCATTTTATAAGCTACCTCTTAGAAATAGTGTTAAAAATTAGAAAGATAATCAGCTTCCTAATTGGATCTTATGCAAAGAAGTAAGTCTCACCAGTTCCCTACCCCACTCTCATCCCCATAACCATCATTTACCTAGTGCATCTCCCACTGTAGCATCCCCAGAGTTCAGGAAGTATAATGCATGGGGTAAGGGAGAGATTCTTGGTAAGAATGAGTCAGAAACAATCTCTCAGTGTCCCAAGAGCACAGGATGGGCAAGCACCAGTAGTATAGGAGCTGGTTGGGAAAGGCATTAAGAAACAAGGCCTGTTTTTGCCAGATCCTCTCCCTGGGACCCAAAGTAACTACTGAGTGTCTCTGGCTATTGGTCCTAAAGATCATGTGAGGTAGAGACAGACTGAGGTACTGATATCCACACCTGAAACTCCATCACCAAGATTAAAAAGCAGAACCATAAGTGGTGAACAAATAATACCATTTTCTGCTCCTTTAGACTATGGGGTGACTATCAGTCTAATAGTAACACTGCCACACTTAGGGTATTACATCAAGTTCCACATTTTGATATATAGCTACTTTTCTAACTGACAAAATATAATCATTGGTAAGAAAATATACAGCTGTTAAGGTAATTTTTTAAAGATGGGCAATCGATTTAAGGAAAAATACAGTTTATTGTGAGAATAAATCAGAAACACACCAATTATCCCAACTAAAGCATGAACGAAAGTAAAAATCAGGGGAGATTTTATTGAAGACAAATATTGGAAATTTTAGAAATTTGATACCTCAGATTTAATTTCCTCAATGCTGGATGAAGAGACTACTTGGAATAATACTTTATTGCATAGCTTAGAATTTGTAGATTGAGTTTCTTTTTTGATGTGATTGACCCCCAAAGCTTTCAAATATAATTGGCCAATAATCAGCTTTATCATTTCTACCTGTTTCCTATGCTCTATCAAAGAGCTGATAATCAATTAAAATTAACACACAATCACAAATAAAAAGTCACATTGTGTTTGACTAGATTCCATGCTCCAAGCAGCAACTAATGGGTAATAATAATAACTCATTTTATGTGATTCAGTGAAAAAATTAAGGAATCATATATGCTTAAATGTATATCGATATTATTTTTATTCCCTTATTTTAAAATAATAATGTCTTAAAATTAACAAATGGAATTTTTAAAAATACCAACTTAAGGGGATACCTTCAAAAGTGTGTACATTAAAGGTTTATTTAACTTAAAAAATATACAATTTTTATAACCCTAAAAATTTGTTCATTTTGCTTTTGCCTCTCTCAAAGAAAACAAGCAATGCAAACACCAAACTTTTTAAATTCCTTTGAAAGTTTTACATTGAAACCAGAAATAACACAGAAGCAAACAGAAGCTCAAATAAAAGTATTCTAATAAGAAAACCATAATGAATTTATACAATTTACTTTCTTTTCAACCAAATTCACTAATAAATATATGCACAGAAAATTTTCAACTTTTGAATTTTGCAGGTGTGATTCTACATCTGCAATTACTTGGTTTTAGAAAATCTATATTTGTGAAATGAGCTGTTCTTCTAATTAGAAAATCACACTCAGGACAGGTGCACCTCATTCCAAGGACTGAACAGCCATGTAGCTACTTAGCAGCAAGAACAAATCTATAATTGAAATCCTTCCTTCGAAATGTTAAAAATTCTCCTGATTCTAGGCATAGCATGCAAAACAAAGATCATCAGACCATAAGTGGGTATCTGAGCTTCTAATAATCGCAGAGTTTTATTGCTACAGATGAGGAAACGGAAGCACACTGTCTTGTCCAAAATGGCATCAATGTGAATCGGTCAGAAAAACATGAATTATATTACCCCAACTAAAGCATGAAAGGAAGTAAAAATCAGGGAGTTGGCAGAACAAGAATTCAAGTGTCCTGACTCCAAGTAAAATGCTTTCCTCTAAACAAATTTCTCTTATAATGCTATTTCAAGGGAAGAAGAATATTGGGGTGGAGTGGGAGACACAGAGAGAGGCATCTGAATAAATTGGCATTTTACACGAGCTTATTTTAATGTGAGCTCCTGACTGATTTAAATCCCAGATTAACTTTTCTCTATATGGATGCTGTTATGCCGAAGTTTCTCAATCCAAAGACAATATTAAAAAGTTATACTTTAAAGAAACAAACAAGTTCTTACAAACAAAAAAAGCAGTAATAACCTCAACCAAAGCAAATTATAGTCTTAAGAACTACAAACATATGTATAACTAATGTGCCTTCCCCAAGTAATTGCCTGCATATGTAAACGTGTACATCTAAATCCAAAAACCTGTGCAGCTGTAAAATAAGACTGGGTTTGTTTTTGTTGTTTGTTTACATGTTTTTCAGTTTCCTTGCTTTGTGTGCCATACCTCATGGACATAGCATATCTGTGGGCAGAATCAGATCAACGGCCAGGTAAGCCACTGCTCTAAATCTAACAGCGGGACCAAGTGCTATTTCGAGTATAGCTGGGGAAAACAGTTGAAGCTATTCCCCGGATATCATCTCTCTGTTTAAAGTTGTTCCCTAAATTAGTGTGTTTCTGATTAGAGCAGTGTTTTCTTTTTTCTATCTGTATCTCTCCTACCCATTGAAAATATTTCCAGAGATTAATGGCACATAATTTCTATGCTATAGACAGAAACACCTAGTATTAGTACTGTTTCTTGTAGTTCTAGTAGGTCTTCAACATTTACTGCCTGAAGGTGATGATTTTGTTAAGCTATTATTTCAAGACCCTAAGGTGTGGCAGGAAATAACCCCTTCCAATAGATCACTGCCATTATCTATAAGGAGAGCCATTTACTAAGAAAAAAAATACATTTTTAAAGGACATCAGATGTATTATATTGAGTTCAAGTTGTATCTTAAAGAATCTAACTTTTAAAAAGGAAAGTTATTTAAATCAATTTGTTACAAGCAAGAACAAAAATATCTACCACCCAATATAGTAAAATAAAGGAACCCTGAGTGACTCACTGTGACCAACAATTGGATCCCCCTGTATGTTTGCACTGTCTCTTCCCTCCCCCTCCTCCCTCTCCCATCTTTCTCTCATTATCCCCACACAAAGCTAATGTTACTCCTGACAAGCAAGTGATTAGGTAAGGGAAAAATTCAGACAGCTTCTCTGCAATATGAAAACAAACAATTGACTGGTTGTATTCAGTCAATAATTTGTCAATTCAGGGTTGCATAAACCAAAATGGCTTGAGAAAACTAATCTTATCAGAGATTAACTGCATAGTCAGTTCAACCAAAATGCTCTAAATATTTCAGTCTAATTATATCACACTGCCTCTCCTGGAATTTTACTTTATTATAAATGTACCATGCTACAAAGTGTCCTATTTACATTGTATAGAACGTGTCATGGAAAAATACAAAAGCAGCTCTTCCCAGATGCTTGTGACTAATAAAATAATATTGTATAGACTTTCCTTTTACGAGTACCACCTATTGTTCAGATGTTACAACTAAATTAATTTCATTTCTTATTCCTACCTTTGGCAGACACTGCTCCTTGGCTACCTAATGGCAATTTCCCTCTTCTTCCTTGTTAAATGTACCTCGATTTTGTTTAGGTATCAAATAACCTTATCCTTCATGGTTGGGAGCGGAACAGTGATTAGTTTAAGCCCACCAGGGTAACTCCATTCTCCTGGCTATGGTCAACATAGGCGTGTCTACAGACCCAGCCACCGACCAATGAGTCCGATGTAAGATTCCAGGAAAAGTTTTCTTCTTCCCTACAAAGGGAAATGTAACAGAAACTCACCCTCTCATGTGTTCAGGCAATGTTGAGTGAGATACAAGAATAAAGTCACTGAATTAACCAATCATGAAAGTTCCATCCAATTTACTTCTTATAAGATAATAAAATGCCCTTTATCTTTTAGCCATATTTTAAGATGAGTTTGTTACTTGCAGCCAAAATCATCCTAGCTAATATGCCACCCTTTAGAACAAGAAAAAAATAAGTATTTGTAGATTATTTCTTGCCTTACACAGGAATTGGCAGCATATAAATAATTTAATAAGGGGTACTGGGTGAATGTGAGAATATGTTTGCTTTCACAAACAAAGAATACAGCCACTTAAAAATCTAGCCACATGTTGACTTATTTGAAACATACCTTCAAAAGTCTTGAAATAAAGCTATATTTAGTCCATAGTCTTTTTCAAAAGACCAGGCTATTTTTATATGTAAATTTCAGGATCCCCATTCCCTCAAACACAGTCTGCAAAATAACACAACAGGGTTAACAGGAACCTTCATATTTTTCTGATCAAACAGTTGATTTTGTAGTGAGAATGTTTTTGGCAATTTAAACTGAACTACATCTCAGATTTAAAATGCAGGAAAGTTTGAACCTCTCTAAGCAGGCTCACCATTTTCTCATCCATTTGGAATATAATGCACAGGTGTGCTTTGAAGTTTATAAACCGTGCCTCAGTACTTTTAAAATAACTTCTGGAAAATTTAAAAAGGAGAGAGTGTGAATCAGCTCATGCTCAGGAAGACGGGCCATGTTCATCATGTTTACTATTATGACATATTAGATTATTTTCTTTCAGCGCTCGAAAGGCACACACTTTCCAAAAGGGAAATACAGTTCTTTATATTTGGTTCACATAATCCAGACCTGCAGTGTCAGTGCCTGAAACAAATTACTGTTTATATTAGAAACTTAGTTTAATAAATTAGGTCTGGTCTATGAACTGTCAAAGTCCTTATAAGTCTGCAATTCATATATAACAGATGCCTTTTCCATGACTCTTAACTAGAAGTGGCCAACGTGATTGCTTCCTCCTTGCCATTACTACATTCTGTAGGTTTAGTTATCTACTGCCCACAGAGAATTAAAAACAATTTGAGAGGGCATCTGGAATAAAGCACTCCAAGAGAGAAAAAAAAAATCTTTCCATATACAATAACTTTCTGTTTAGGTCAGAGAATTATTCAATAATTGGCACTTGTTTAAATAGACCATTCAGGATCAGTTTGGTTTTCCAATCTCAGATTGAGTTACAGGACTCTTTTTTTTTTTTTCCTCAAACTCACTTTTTCAAGCCCTAATTTCCAGCATATTTGTGGCACCGTGATGATTAACTGACTGGCTAATTTTTGTATAAGATACAAACACATTTTTCAAAAGTGTTGTAAATAATTCACTAATTTTTCCACAGATTGTTTATAAATTATGAATTTTAGCTTACTTGCCCTAGTTTAGAAAATATACCGGTAAAACGGGAGCTAAAAGCAGTCATTTTAGTATATGAATTTATACAATTTAAATTTCATGAGAAACCTGGGTTCTTCCATCTTTCATGCTACTTCCCTCACAAGCATCGTTTTAAGAGTTGGATCAAGAAATCTGTGCCTGTCACTTATGGTAACTCCGCCTCTCGTACTGGTTGACTCAATACAGGAACAGTTGTTGCATAAAAAGTTAATAATGATCCACATCTACAAAGATTAAATAATAAGGCCATGGAAACATATCAACTCACATCAACACATTAATTCAGACATATGGACACTTTTTAACTGCTAGGCTTTTTTTTAAGCTCCACTTTGAAATGTTATGTTATAATGTGTTTTGTTTAGAGTCATTTGTTCAGCGAACCCTCAGTTCTGGAATATCTATGCAAAGGACTACTCAAGACTATTGTATCTGCTCAGATCTGAAGAACTAGACAGAGAAGGTACTCAGTGACATTTTAACATTTATGTCCAGTAATACATTAACATTTCAATAAAAGAAAAGTTATTCTTGGTGTAAAATGAGACGACTTCCTTAGAAAACCACCACTGCCACCAAAAAAGTCTGTCAAGCAAAGTTTTTAAATCTCATAGGTTTAAAGGCAGCTACTGTAGGTTGTTTTTAGTATGAAAATATTAGTCCATTAGTGTAATGAAAAGCAGGTAAACAATCATCAACGTCTTCACCAGCAACACAGTGATTGTGAGCATGTAATACTATTTTAAATTTCACTCTTGTTCTTCGATCTTTCAAATGATTATAGTTTTCCTGGAGTGAAAATAACTTAAACTTACTAGACTTTTTAATATCTTTACAGCCAAACTGCTACAATTCTCACTTTGCTAATCTGTAATTCTCACAGAAGAACTGGCAGCGTTACCCGGCCTTTCGCAGGGACCCTGAAGTGAAATCACTTAAAACTTCCTCTATTTTAATTTCAAATGATATACTCTGTATATAAACCACACAGATATGCTCCATCAAATACACAGACGTGTACCTGCGATGTTAACATTTCTTCCTGATGCCATCGGACCGTGGACAGTCGTGCACTGCGGAAGCACTGGTTTCTCGTAGAACAGGTAGAGAGCTTAGATTTCAATAGCTATTTACCCTCATCTTACCTCTCTAAGGCCCAAGCATTTTAGGTAATTTGACAGAGATGCCACAGCTGGGTAGGGGCAGAGTTTGGATTTGAATGTGCACCCACTTAACTGTTTTTCAATCCCGGGTGCCCATGAGATCACCTGCAAAGGTTTGAAAAACTAACATTTTAGCCCGTCTCTACATTCTTAGTTGATCTGGGGTGAGCCCAAGTCTTGGGTATTTTGTCACGTCCCTTTGGTGTTTCTGGTATGGTTTAAAGTTAGAACCACTGGACCCCCTGCTCTTTGTATCACAATTTTATGTTTCAAAAGATCAGAATTATATTTCCAGATTTATCATCATCCTTTCACAGTCTCTTCTCTAAAAGCAGTTGACAAATGTATTTGAATATTCAGAGAATGAAGCTGAAATTTTATAAGTAAAAACTTCATTTCATAAAACCCAACTGTACAAGACCCCTGAGGAACTAGACTACGGCTACTGCACTCCAGTTTGAATAGACACAAACTAATCACAAGAAAATATTTATAGGTGTTTTTAAAAAGTAAAATCAAGGGAGAGAAAACATCTACATAGAGGATAAACAAATATTTAGTGAAACTCAATATCTATTTTCTCCTAGAAATCTAGGAATATAATTTAAAATATTTTACTATAATAATGATATTAAACATCTTTTCCAAACTAATAGTGAATTCAAAAAATGGATGGAAACCAAAATCTTTCATATATATTAGCCATAATAACAAGATACAATTTTTTGCCTAAAAAAATTGCACTTCTCTCCACCGTCACGACCATACATATTTTTTAAAATTATTTAAAATATCCTGTGTCAGTGAACATTTTAGGAAACTTGGCATTCTCATACTCTGCTGATGATAATGTAAATTGATACAACATTTGCCCCTTGGAGGCTGTGATGCTTACTTTTATGTGTTAACTTGACTGGGCCGTGGGACATTCAGAGAGCTGGTTAAACATTAATTCTGGGTATGTTTGTGAGAGTATTTCCAGAAGAGAATAGCATTTGAATTGGCAAACTGAGTAAAGCAGATGATTCTCCCCAATGTGGGTGGGTATCATCAATCCACTGAGGGTCTGAATAGAACAAAAAGGCAGAGGGAGGTTGAATTCTCTCTCTCTCTCTCTCTCTTTCTCTCTCTCTTTCATTCCCTATTTTTCTTTCTCTCTCCCAGAGCTGGAACATTTATCTTTTCCTGCCTTGGAGATCCTGGTTCACAGGCCTTCAGACCGATTGGACTTTCCAACCCTAGAACTACACCACCAGCTTCTCTGGGTCTTCAGTTGCAGATGGCAGATCACGAGACTTCTCAGCCTCCATAACTCCATGAGCCAATACCTTATAATAAATCTCTTTATATATATGTATACCATATAGATATATGATACACACACACATATATATGTATATCTCCCAGATTTTGTCTTGGGATTAATGTTAGTTTATCACAATTTACTCAGCATTTAGAATGTTACCGATATTGCTCCCTGGAGAAAAAGGCCTAAAGACTCATGAGAACAGGATACCCAACCAAGGGCTCACAGTGAGTTAACCAGGCTCTCAGACCCCGGTAGAGAAAAAGGACTATTGAGTGCCTACAATAAACTAAGTTGTGGACTCGACATTTTTCATCCATCACCTACTTTACTCCTTTCTGCAACCCTATGAGGTACATATTATTATCCCAAATTTCCATTTTACAGATGAAAACACTGAGGCTCAGAGCAGTTAATCACTTTACAGCTAGTGATCCAAACCTATGACTCCAAAATCTGCGCTCATTCCCAATATCTCTCTATCCTCCCTGCAGCAGTAGAAGACCCTTTGATGCCTAACATCAACGAATAACTAGAAATTTTTTATATTTTGGAGGCCAAATCGAGATTTGGATCAAAACGTCATCATTTTGCAGTGGCACCTGGGAGCCAGTAAAGATTAAAAGGAACAGCTGTGTGCAGCCAAAAGCTTCCATCAGAGCAGCTGCAAGTGCTCACCTTACCAGCCTCCAAGTGTAAGGAAAGGAGCATGTCATCAAACCCTCTGGGCTCATGGGGGCAAAGTCTTAGATGAGTGCAAATCATTCCTTCTCAAATCATTTGATCTATATCTGATACTTAAGATATATAATACATGAAAATTTACAAACCCAAGGGACATTAAAGGAAAACTTGCTGTTTCTACAACGTTAACTGAAACAAGGCTGATGTTTCTACACCGTCTTGGTTCCAGATTTTAACCTAAAGCCAAAAATATAAGCAAAGAAAAATACCAGTGCTTAGAATTTAACATCAGCTGGCAGGAAAGACCATTTTAATTAGTCTCCATTTGCAGCTCATGACATCTTTTATGTTTCTTAACATTTCTGATATAGGCCTGGAAATTTAGATGAAAACAGCCTCTCCAAAAATATGATTATTTCTGATTGCACACACTTAGCACACTCCAAATGTTTATTGTGCTCAAAAATTAAATGCAGCTAAAAACAATACAAAGTGCAACGAGTCCATATTCTATTTTTAAACACAATTTTGATTGTATTTAATGGTATTATTCCACTTAGAATAGTCCAATAAAAAACACTGGAGTATCTAATACTGATTCTACTAAATTATATAGAGTCAATGACTACTGATAAAATGAATCAGTGTTTTACCCATGTGTCTAACAGTTTACTTTCCTAAAACAATAGAACTCCCCTTAGGATTCTCTTTTAAGGATTCAAATTTCATTTTTCTAAAACCCAATACTTTACTGTCTCCCAGTAGTGCTATGGGACAAAGAAGTCTTTGGTAGCTCAGGCTCAATTGTCAGAGAAAGGTGAAGAAAGTCTTCCTCAATGCTGAATGTCACAGGGTTAGAAGCTTCCAGCATAAACATCCTTTCTAAAACATCTCTTTAAAGGAAAAATATTTTAATTTCTCTGAAATGCTAATATAGTGGAATAAATTGATCGATGTCCACAATGTCCCACCTAACACTGCAATGGTTCCTGAGGGAACAGGACACAAGGCGAGTACATTCCGATAGGAAAAGCACATTGTGGTACCACAGTGAAACATGAGAAGGAGCAGCCTTTTTTTTTTTTTTTTTTTTTTTTGCGGTACGCGGGCCTCTCACTGCTGTGGCCTCTCCCATTGCAGAGCACAGGCTCCGGACGCGCAGGCTCAGCGGCCACGGCTCACGGGCCCAGCCGCTCCTGCGGCATGTGGGATCTTCCCGGACCGGGGCACGAACCCGTGTCCCCTGCATTGGCAGGCGGACTCTCAACCACTGCGCCACCAGGGAAGCCCAAGCAGCCTTTTTTTTAATTGATGAGTAAGAGACTGTAAACACACGTTCCTCATTTGATATTATAGCTTAAGACCAGACTGCAGGTGCTTCATTTAAATATTTTTCTTTTTCTTTCTCTTAACTTTCTATATTGGTAATTACTTTGTTGTTTTATTTAGCATTAATCTCCTACACCCATATTTCTTTGTAATGCTTTAAGCATTCTTCTTTCTTCAGCTTCTTTAGATTTCCAAGTCATCAATAGATTCAAGGCTATCTGAACACTCCTGAATGATACCAAGTATACTCACCTGAAATAGTCTTGGAATGACTCTGATGGTAGAACTTTAGAGTGCTTTTTGTATAAATGAGAATCGTTAATGATGTGATTTTCCTATTGCTAAAAAATAGGCAGCATTGTACCATTTTCTATTTTCACATGTCACCAACATTTTTCAAAATTTTAATTGTAAGTCTGAACATGTTCACAATGGTAAAAAGTAAAATGAGTTCCTAACACAAACCTCAAATGAAAGTCTATAATCTTTGAAATAACTTATAGAAAGTGAATCATGCTACTTTATTCATTTTTAGCTTTCTTGGTGCTATAATTGTAAATACTTAAAAGACAGCTGGTAGAAACCGACTCCAAATGGGGAATTTATACTTCACATTTTAGTTAAATGAGTTATTTTAAACTTTGATCCCATGTTTTCTCGAACACCTATAGGCACAGCTCTTGTTAAACTCTGATCCCATGTTTTCTTGAACACCTATAGGCACAGCTCTTGTTAAACTTTGATCCCATGTTTTCTTGAACACCTATAGGCACAGCTCTTGTTAAACTTTGATCCCATATTTTCTTGAACACCTAGGCACAGCTCTTGTTTGAGTTTTCACTGAATTCCCTTCTCAAACAACACTAACCGAATGATGAAATATTTTAATGAACTCAACCTCTAAGCAATTTCTAAATGCAGCATCTAACCAGCCTCTTCAGATTGTGTACTTACTTATAATAAAATGAATAGCTTAGTTTTTGTTTAGCTGCCATTTTCTGTTTTTATTTTAAAACACTGAAAGTAAATAATTGGATGCTGCTTCTCTCCTGGTTATATCTTTGAATTCCCAAAATCTTTATCTTATTATATGCATAATCAAGCTCAACATCATGTACCAGCCCTTCAAGTCTCTCATTCTACAAAGTGTAGGTTTGGCATAATTCTTGCATTGAGAAAAAAAAAGATTCAGAGAAAACTGTTATGGAAAATATTAATATACCATTAATTCTCACCCTTGTTTGTATCTGTTTGGAGCAGCATTTTCATAGTTTATTGCCCTGTTCACTAATATTCAACCACTATCATCTATCCTAAAAGAGAATTATAATTATGTATTTTTGGTTAATAAAAAAAGCTTTAAAAAGAATCATTATGCTGTGTCCCTGAGATTACAGGGAAATGGGTAATGTCCCAAGGAAAATAAGGAATCAAAGCCAAAGATATACATGATGAATCTGTTTCATGTATTTACTTCAAGGCATGTCCTACCTTGGTCTAAAAAGTGTGCGTGGCAGCTTAAAATATTATACGGCAGAAGGTCTGGATTCACTGTGTTAAATCACTATGAATTGGCAGAATTAAATGGGCAATGTACCCGCTTAATTCAAATTAATTAAAAAAAATTTTGAGCATTTTTATAAAAGGCACTGTTACCTCTAGAATACAAAAGAAGAAAAGGTAAGTGACCATTCCTGCTCATACTTACTTAGTCTGAAGTCCAACAAATACATGTTAAAAAGTAACTGTATGTTAGTCCTACCCTGGGGACCCTCAGACAAATCAGACAAGGTCTCAGTTTTAAGGAAATCACAACGTAGGGGAAGGAGATGGATGAGGGATCCCATTGCGGTTGTTCTGACATATTCTACTTGCTGGGATAAAAATAACTCAGAACAACCACAATGGGATCCCTCATCCATTGGTAAACAACAATAACGCAAGACTTCATAGGAGAAATATAAAGAAAATAATCAAGTAATGAAAAATACTTGAGTAATGAAAAATAACAGGAAATAATGTGTCAGCTATGCACAAATACTCTAAGTTTTACATGTTTTATCTCAGTTTAACTCTCAGAGCAACTACAATTGACAGGTAAAGAAACTGAGGCACAGAGAGGTTCAGTAGCTTCCCCTAGGACAGAAAAGGACAGAATTAGGATATGAATGTAGGAATTCTGTCTCCAGGGATGGTGTATCTAACCATACTCCATCTCAAAACACAAGGAGATTGATGGAAGGAAAGATCACGATTGAAAGAGGTCATTGGTAATGGTTCTTGAAGGAGCTGGCATAGTTCATTCATTTAGCAAGTATCTATTGAGTATCAGTTGGGCACAAGACATTATGCTAGACCCCAGGGATACACTGGCAAATAAATAACAGAAATACATTGGATGGGTCAACTTGATGGATAGGTAGTATGTTAATAAAAAGAGATGAAGCAGGGTTGGGATTAGGAAGAAAAAGTCATCCCTCTGTGAAAGGCACTAAATTTGCAAATGCACTAAAATGGGAGCAAGTGGCTGCTCCTGCGTTTAACTTCAGGAAATATGTGAATTAAATTTAAATTCCATTTTAAGCGAAAGGAGGAGTGGGAAGCAAAAGAAATCTTTGGACCTCATGGTTGGCAGCCTCTTAATAGCCTTAAATAATACCCACCTCCTGATATTATGCAACCCTGTCCTTGAGTGTGGTCAGGACTGTTTGACTCACTTGTAATGAGTAGAATATGGTGGAACTGAAAGGTTGTCACTCCGGATATTAGGTTATAAAAAGACTGTGTCTTCCATTTGGGGTTTTCTCCCTCCCTCCTGGACTACTCACAGTGGGGAAACCAGCTGCCACATCATGAGACAGCTTGTGGAGTGGTTCATGTAGTGAAGGACTAAAATCTGCCAACGACCAGGTAAGTGTAACTGATAGTGGATTCTGCCCCCTTGTCGCTGGCTGACCAAGTCTCAGATGAGACCCCAAACCCAGCTGACAGTTTGACCACAACCTCCTGAGAGAATTGAGTCAAAAGCTCCCAGTTAAGCTGCACTCAGGTTCTTAATCCACAGAAACTGTGAGATAATAAATATTTTTTGTTTTAACCTGCTGTTTTGGAGTAATTTTTTACTCAGCCATAAATAACAAAGCATCTTTCCACAGCCTCTGCCTGTAATATTGCATTTTGAACCACCCATACACAGATTTTTGTTACAGAATCCTATTTCATACACAATCCTTACCAAGATGGAAGGAAGGCAGTAAGGAAGGAAAGAAGGAAAAGTGGGAGAAGCATAGGCAGGAAGGAAGGGAGGAAGGAAAGACAGAGGGAGGGAGGGAACAAAAGATATGGTAAAGGCAGCTCTGAGCATATCCTCTCACCCAGAGGGAAACTCTGAACTTAAATGTATGAGACTGTGTATGCAGAGTCTGCCTGGATATGAGCTGTACCTACATTTTGTGGGTCTGTATAGTGTTCCTGATACTTACCTAGCTTCTACTTATTATTTTCTGTTTTGCCATGCTTGCACTTTGAATTGGGTGACAGCGTTGGTTGAATCAATTTGAAAGTATGGCCATTCCCTTAGTCGACATTTCTTCATTTAAGATTGTTGCTTCTTAAATAATCATTTGATTAATATTATCTGTGGCCCAAAAGTTCAATTAGAGATACACCTCTTTTATAGACAATAAACAACATGTAACAATTGATGTAACCCAGCATGTATGGGTAGTTAAATTGGGCATTATTTTTTATTTCCTTTCAAACTGCAGAGCAGGCTGAACAAAAGACAATAAACAAGTCACTTTGTATGGCTTTTGTGGGACTCGGAAAAAATTTTTGACTTAATGGGAACCGATGCTTTGTTGGAAGCCTTGCAAGAGAAACAATAGAAGACTCACATGGTAAGTGCCCCAAACATATTTTCTCAAATGATACAGTCACATTTAACTCGACAATTGGGTGGTAAAGGTCAGCTTGTAGTGTAGAATTAATAGGTGGTATCTCACTAAGACTCTTCACCTCCTTCCTTGAGAAAACTTTCAAGGTTTCTACAGATAAAGAAAAAGGACTCAAGGACCAGAGACACCTCAAATATGTAGGTGACACTGTCATATTTTGCTTACGCTAAAGACCTTGAAGCAATGGTGAAAGAATATAACAGAAGAGCAAAGAATCTGGATCATTATATAAAAGAAGCATATGCAAAATCACATCAAGTACATACATTCAAAAGGGAAAGCCGGCTGCAAAAAAAATTAGGCTTTGCAAAGAAGTGTTTGTTGAGGCCATATGGCGCACATTGTTACAACCCAGAAAGGTTCAGAAAGCAGAATAGACCCTTGTTAGAGTCTCTGGGAAGCTGAAAATGAAGAGTTTTCTACGGTTAAAGAACTATCTACTAGAAAGAGAGAGATGATACTAGCACACTCCTGGTTTGGGCAACTATAGCAAAAGCACACATATTTAACACTGAGAGAAAATAAAATTTGTGTAATACAATAAAAAACACTTTGGGTATGGTATAGTGTGAAGAGACAAAAGAAAAACTGGTATTAGCAGAACAAGGTAGACAATTACTAGGAGGGAAAATATCTGGCCTTCTTTGGAGATGTAACACATTAGAGGTATAGGATAAGCCAAGTGAATAGCCCTTTCCAGTAGGTTCGAAGAAACCAGTTAGGTCCCTTCTTGAACTCAGATCTAAGTCTTTATAACTTCATGTGGATGAGAATCAGCAAAGCACATAGAACATAGATGCAGACTCAACAATTGTCTTATATTCTAGGATAAGGCTGGATGACAGATTTCTTTTAACCACTCCTACCCTAGACTTGTACCATTACTGCTTCCCCCTTGGAATCAGAGGTATAATGAAAAAAGTAATCTCAGATGAGTCAAGTTATTTCTCCACCTGATTATTTTCTAATTGTCTCATATGATTTTTTAAAATTTTTATTACTATTTTATTCTTTTGTTGAAGTATAGTTGATTTACAATGATTCAGGTGTACAACAAGGTGATTCAGTTATAATATATATGTCTATTCTTTTTCAGATTCTTTTCCATTACAGGTTATTACAAGATTTGGGATATAGTTCCCTGTGCTATACAGTAGATCCTTGTTGTTTATCTATTTTATATATAGTAGTGTGTTCTCATGTGATTTTTGATGAGCAGAGTTCTGTATCTTAAAAGTTTTTATTTCCCACAGTTCTACATATAAAAAATAAAGGTGTTCAATAAATATTTCTCAATTGTGGGGGTTTTTTTCCCTGTAACACTAACCATGTTTGCTTCTACTTCCTGAGGGCTTCTACTGTAGCACATACCAACATACCATAGTATGTTGGTGCTAAACTATTACATAGGAAGTGCTGTGGTATCCATGTTTCTGCACTATGGAGGAATCCTTGTTTTCGCTCACATCCAAAATGGATTCACACTTCCCACGACTTGGAGCAGATCCTGATACCTTTTGTTGGTCCAGCATAGCCAGAACATAAAGGCAGAGTCCAGGAAACAGGGGACACACAGTATACAGGGGGTTGCTCTCTGCCAGGCAGTTCTTCGTTTCTCTAGTGAGCTCACTCTCTCCCCTACGGCCACTGATGCTCTCATCACATTTCCTTCTGGGCCACTTTCAACAAGTTCCAGACCTCTCAAACATCGTGAGAAGATAGAAGCCATCAGCTGGGAACTCCCCCATCTTTCCAACTACAAATCTTCCTGTCTCTTCTTTCTCCCTGCACCTTACCCTCCTCCTCCCCTCTCTCCACTGCTTCCAGACCCTCATGATTGAGGATGTGTCCTTCCTCTTGCCAAAGTCCAGGGCCTCCACATTTGTTCTGGATCCCACCCTCTCATACCTTCTTACCTTTTCCAGAATTTTCCTCTTTCAGTTATTTCCTCTATCATCTGAATCTTCAAATTCTCCACCTCTGCAAAGTCATTACCCTGAGCATCAAATTCATGCTGGTGATTGCATTTTAACCAAACTCCCAATGACACCTTCCACATCACTTCTGTTTCTTTCATAGCCAAGAATCTCAGAAAAAGAAGTGTCTGTACAAGCTACCTCTTGACGGCCTTACTTCCCATTTTTTTTGAGGGCCAAGGATATTTATTTTTTTCTTTTAATATTAGTTCAAATGTGAATTTGCTCTGCCTTATAGACACATTCAGCTACATTTTTCTAATTTTTTTTGTTTTTGTATTTCTTTGAATTTAATTGTTCTTATACAGCAGGTTCTTATTAGTTATCTATTTTATACATATTAGTGTATACATGTCAATCCCAATCTCACAATTCATCCCACCAGCACCACGACCATCACCCCCTGCTTTCCCCCCTTGGTGTCCATATGTTTGTTCTCCACATCTGTGTCTCTATTTCTGCCTTGCAAACTGGTTCATCTGTACCATTTTTCTAGATTCCACATATATATGTTAATATATGATATTTGTTTTTCTCTTTCTGACTTACTTCACTCTGTATGGCAGTCTCTAGGTCCATCCACATCTCTGCAAATGACCCAATTTCATTCCTTTTTATGGCTGAGTAATATCCCGTTGTATGTGTGTATATATATATATATATATATATATATATATATATATATATATATATATCTCTCACATCTTCTTTATCCATTCGTCTGTCAATGGGCATTTAGGTTGCTCCCATGACCTGGCTATTGTAAATAGTGCTGCAATGAATATTGGGGTGCATGTGTCGTTTTGAATTATGTTCAAAGTTATGTGCATGTTTTCTCTGGGTATATGCCCAGTAGTGGGATTGTTGGGTCTATTTTTAGTTTTTTAAGGAACCTCCATACTGTTCTCCATAGTGGCTGTATCAATTTACATTCCCACCAACAGCGCAAGAGGATTCCCTTTTCTCCACACCCTCTCCAGCATTTGTTGTTTGTAGATTTTCTGATGATGCCCATTCTAACTGGTGTGAGGTGATACCTCACTGTAATTTTGATTTGCATTTCTCCAATAATTAGTGATGTTGAGCAGCTTTTCATGCTCTCTTGGCCATTTGTATGTGTTCTTTGGAGATATGTCTATTTAGGTCTTCTGCCCATTTTTTGATTGGGTTTTTTGTTTTTTTAATATTGAGCTGCATGAGCCGTTTATATATTTTGGAGATTAGTTCTTTGTTCATTGATTCATTTGCAAATATTTTCTCCCATTATGAGTTGTCTTTTTGTCTTGTTTATGGTCTCCTTTGCTGTTCAAAAGCTTTTAAGTTTCATTAGGTCCCATTTGTTTATTTTTGTTTTTATTTCCATTACTCTAGGAGGTGAATCAAAAAAAGATTATGCTGTGATTTATGTCAAAGAGTGTTCTTCCTACGTTTTCCTCTAGGTGTTTTATAGTGTCCAGTCTTCTGTTTAGGTCTTTAATCCATTTTGAGTTTACTTTTCTGTATGGTGTTAGGGAATGTTCTAATTTCATTCTTTTTCATGTAGCTGTCCAGTTTTCCCAGCACCACTTATTGAAGAGACTGTTTTTACTCCATTGTATATCCTTGCCTCCTTTGTCATAGATTAGTTGACCATAGGTGCACGGGTTTACCTCTGGGCTTTCTATCCTGTTCCATTGATCTATATTTCTATTTTTGTGTCACTACCGTATTGTCTTGATGACTGTAGCTTTGTAGTATAGTTTGAAGTCAGGGAGTCTGATTCCTCCAGCTCTTTTTTCCCTCAGGATTGCTTTGGCTTGTCAAGGTCTTTTGTGTCTCCATACAAATTTTAAGATTTTTTGTTCTAGTTCTGTAAAAAATGACATTGGTAATTTGATAGGGATTGCATTGAATCTGTAGATTGCTTTGGGTAGTATAGTCATTTTCACAATATTGATTCTTCCAATCCAAGAACATGGTATATCTCTCCATCTGTTTGTGTCAGCTTTGATATCTTTCATCAGTGTCTTATAGTTTTCTGAGTACAGGTCATTTACCTCCTTGGGTAGGTTTATTTCTAGGTATTTTTTGTTTTTTAATTTTTCATTGATAAAACTGTTTTTGATTATATAAAATACACAGTATTTTTTTAAGCAGACAACAAATAAAGAATAAAGAAGAAGGTAAAAATAACCTGAAACCCTACCCCCTGAGTTGGCCACCACTAACATTTTGGAAACACCTTTTCATGCTTCAGTTTACATGGCTGAGTATGCTCAGATCTATAATTTCACATACATGACATCATATTCCATTACGATCATCTTGTTTAAATGCAGTTTATTTTTCTTCTTTCCTCTCCCACTCCTCTAAAATGACAACGCACCCCACTGTGGTAGGTGATGTTACCTGGTCTGAACCCTTCTTACAAGTCTTCATGTTCATGTAATTGCTTACAAAGATACATGTGTATATTATACAGGTGTTTTGAAACCTTCTCACCCCCACACAACAGTACATAGCAAAAATTTCTTCAAGTTAACTGATATACATACATCAAATTTACTTTCTAATGGCTGCATAGTATCTCATCATAAAAATGTAGCACAAGTTATTCAGCACCTCTCTAGTGATAGGCATTCACTTTATTTCCAGTTTGGGTGTTTGGGGCAGGGCCAGCCTATTTGCTTCTTGCTGCCTCAAATACTGCTACAAAGTAATTACCCTTGTACATATATCCTTACACATTGGGTCTTTTATTCCTATGGAATAGATTTCTAGGAATGGTAATGCTGGTTTGGAGGTTCTATATGCATATTTTTATTTTTAAAGATGTCATCACCAGATTGATTTTCCAAATTGTTCTGATTTATCAGAAATGTGTTACAATGCCCTTTATTTTGAAGCCCCTCCTGAGTAGAGATTTAGATAGAAATACTTAAAATAGTATAGTCCAGGGCTTCCCTGGTGGCGCAGTGGTTGAGAGTCTGCCTGCCGATGCAGGGGACACGGGTTCGTGCCCCGATCTGGGAAGATCCCACATGCCGCGGAGCGGCTGGGCCCGTGAGCCATGGCCGCTGAGCCTGCGTGTCCGGAGCCTGTGCTCCACAATGGGAGAGGCCACAACAGTGAGAGGCCCGCGTACCGCAAAAAAAAAAAAAAAAAAAAGTATATTCCAGGCATAATTCTAAGCTTTCTAAATTTATTAGTTCATTAAATAGAGACTCTGGGGGGTTAAGGAATTTCCCCAAGGATACACAGTTTGTCAATGGAAAAACAGGGATTTAAACCCAGGGTATCTGGTTTCATAGCCCTTAATCTTGTGCTATTTTTGCTTTAATTTTTTGCCTCTGTGATGGGTATAAAGTGATATGTTCTGTTCCTTTAATTTCACTTTTTAGTGAATATTAAAGTGATAGAACCTCTTGTCAAATATTTATTTCTCATTTAGGTATGTTCTTTAATGAACTATTTATTCATGTTTGTATCAGTTAGGGATTAAATTGGGCTGCCTTTAACAGAAAGCCCAAATAACAGTAATGTAGCAAGGATTTATTTTTCCTTCATATAAAAATAAGTGCAGAGGTGAGCAGTCCAGCCCTGGTGCAGTGAATCTCTAAGACCATAAGGGACCTGAGCTGCTTTGAGTTCTCTCCTCATCCCTCCTTGGGAAATGAACTCATCCCCAGGCTCACAGGTGGCTGCAGAGCTCCAGTTAATCAGAGAAGAAAGTGAAGTGCAGTAGGCAAAAGCACTTTTTAAGAAGCCCACATAGCAATCTATGCTTATGCCTCCTTGGCCAAGACCACATCACAAGGACACTCCAGCTTCAGGGGAAGGTGCAGCTCTTCAGCTGGATCCAGCCCGTCCTGAATGGGATCAGAGCTTTAGTAGTATTGGAATAATATTCTTTGTTCCTTTTTCTATTGAGTTGTCTTCTTATTATGAATTTGCAAGAACTCTTTTTCTACACAGATATTAATCTTTAACTTGCTATCACTCATTCAAGAATTATTTTGTGAGTTCCTTCTATGTGCCAGGCACTGCTCTATGCTAAGAACTAAGGATACAGTGGGGAGCAAAACCAACAAAAAAATCCCTGGTGCTTTCATTCTAGTTGAGGTTACAGGACTCCCTGTAACCTAGTGAAGAAGTGGTAGTAGCTCTAGTGAAGAAAAATGAAGCAAGAAAGGAGGATTGGGATCACAGAAATGCAATTTTAAGTAGTGTGGTCAAAGTCAGCCACTGGGAGGGTAGCATTTGTGAAAAGATCTGAAAGGGATGAGGGAATATTTGAGCCATCAAAACATCTATAGGTAGAAACTTCCAGGAAGTGGGTGTTGGAGAGCAAAGGACAGAGTTATAGATGATACATTCTAATAGTTTAAAAAGAGCATAATGCGTAGGGTAGTATAGCCACTAAAAAATCTGGCTTTTACTCTTGTTGATGTGAATAACCACTGGAGGGTTTTATGTGAAGTTATATGATCTGACCTAAGTTTTAAAAGGATTATTCTGACTGCCATGTTGAGAATAAGGGACACGCGAACAAAACGCGAGACCAGTTAGGAGGCTATTGAAGGAATGCAGATGAGAGTGAAGGAATGTATATATAACAACTGGTTGTATTTTGTACGTATTTTGAAGATGGACTAATCTAGGTTTACTGTTAGATTGGAGGTGGGTTGTAATAGAAGACAGTCCAGATGACTAAGATTTTTGGCCTGAGCAACCAGAATGATAGAGTTCCTGGTAATTGCGTTAGGGAAGTCTGTGGGTGGAGTAGAGGAGGGGTGGGGGAAGGGCTGAGAATTTGGAGTTCAGGGCAGTGGGCAGAGGAGGATATATAAATGTCAGAGTTTTCAGTGTATAAATGTCTTTTAATGTAATGAGATTAGGTGAAATCAAGAAGACTGTGAATGTATCAATAGTTAGAGAACCAAAGAGATCCAAAGGACTGCTGGTAAAGTAGAAGGAAAAATGGAAGAGTAAGGGTATCCTACCTATGAAAGGAAAGCCGTGTATATTGGCTCAATTACCATCCATATGCTAACTACAGCCAACCTTACGTCTCCAGCAAAGGTATCTTTCTTCCAGTGGTCGAAATGCTTTCCCATGTCTCCAACCCAACATGATGAGACGTTTATAATACTTTTATTTACCTGCCTTTCCAAGTGCCTCTACTCCTAGGTTTTCCTAATGTTTTTTAGTACTGATGATTCCAGACTATAATTAAGCTTCTTCTTGCAGTATTATCACTTTTATTCCATGGAATTTTATCTATCCTTTAAGGTATACATTCTTAGGCACCCTTTAAAGTATATGTTCTTCACAATTCACACATTTCCTATCTTTATCTCAGGATCTCTGTTTTTACTTACAGGCTATGTGACTAGGGTGCTTTCCCAACTATCTTTCTGAATTGAGTACTTGGATAATCTTTTATCTGAGTAATTCATATCTGCATATGTCTGTATTTCACTCTGATAAATCAATGATGTGCTTGATTTAGAACTTTAGGGTTTCACTACTGATGCCCTCTGTGTTGTTACATGTGATCATAGAAGAGCAGGAATAGACACTTTTTAATAAATCTATCATTCTTTATCCTAAGGATAGGGAAGAGTGTCCGCATAGTAGGGATCCCAGCAAAGATATTAAAATTCTCTAAGACTGAAGGAATTGCAAGCTTTGAGATCCCAAAACCCTTATACCAGGAGGTGCAAAGTTATTGACCACTGTTATTTGCACTCAGGCATACACATGCAAACACTGAAGTCTGTAGCAACTCTGCACATGGCCTTGGTTTCACTAATGGATAGACTGGCATCCCCTTCTCAGAGCTAGACTTGGCAAACCAATTAATTGTATAAATCATAATCCAATCTATTATCCATCTGGCATTCATATAGTGCAGTGGTCTCTATATATTTATGAGCATGATCCTGTACAAACACACACACACACACACACACACTACAATACACACACGCATGTGTGGCATGTGGCTGAAAAATTTTTTTGCAAATAATACCTTTACTATAGAAAATGCTTCTCATATACTGTATTTTACTTCTTTCTTTTAATTGCTAAATTTATTATTTTATGCCCTCATGATTGCAATCCACAATTTGGAAAACACCGATTTAAATACTTTTTAGTATGTTGAGGCAGAATAAAATAATAACAGGTAATTTTTTTAGAATGTATGATGCACAAGGAACTATGCTAAACACTTTACATGTAGTATCTCATCTAATCCTTAAAATAACGTTAACAGTTCAGCATTATTATTTCCTCCAGGTTATACAGGAGAGCATAAGTATTAGAACAGTCAGTCAGTTTGCCAAGGGTCACATGATATAGCCATATCATTGTAGATGCAATGCTGATAACTGCTATGTTCTTTTATCTCCGACTTCATCCTCTGAAACACGGAATCAATATATCTTCAAAGATTACAATTTCAAGATGCACGACTGCTAAGGCTCTTCCCTTCCCATGCATCCACCATCACCACAGTCCTTCCAGCAATTACAACTCTTAGGAGGAGATGCATGGTCTCTTGTGCTCTGATTCTCTTTTTGTGGTGCCCATTCTAATTTTCCTCACTCACTAGTGTCCTTTGTTTCTTATATTTTCTGCTACCTCACGATAAGCCTGAATTATTCTTTTTTCATGACCTTTCTGATTAAATTCCTACTGCTAATTGGCTAATTCAGTATTCCTGGTTCAAATTCTTGAGAGAAGTAATCTTATTGACTCACTTTATTTTCTCACACAAAGCAATGGCATTGGTTTTTGCTAATTCTTGCAGCCAGGCATATATGTTCCTACCCTGTATTTACAACTGTGGCACTTACCACATATGTAATTTCCTGTCTACCTTTATCTCTCCCTTATAAGACTGTAAACTCCTTGAGAGTAACAGGTGTATGTCTTGTTCACCATTGTACCACCTAATCTTGGTGTATAGGAAGACATATGAATAAGTCTAGGAAGACATGTGAATAAGTCAAAAGGAGTGAACTTGCCAATCAAGTAGCAATGGGAGAATGAGAAGGAATGAAGTCATAGAACAATAAATCAGAAAGAGAAAAGGAGTAATAGGGGAGCTGTGTAGATAATGTTCAGCCCTTAGTAAAAAGAAAATATCAGGAGGAAAGAATAAAAGTTAATATCCTATAAGTAGCCCTAACCAACGAGACCTTACACATGACGTCACCCTTCCTTGGGAAGAATGAAAGATAGTGCCAAAGGGGTTTTGCCTAAGCAGTAGTATGGAAGGGAAGAATGGAGAACTGTATATGCCCCAAGCTCAAGCTGCTAAAAACATGTACAAGATGAATTCAATATGTTGAAAATACTCAGAAAAGCAGCATTGGTCAATTTTACCAGCACTTTTGTGTTAAATACGCAATTTTCTGAGTCAGATGTTCATACCCAAGTTGTCTGGTTTGAATCACAAAAGTGTAGGAAGCCAAGGCATGTTAGGCTCTGGGGGAGACAAAGGGTCAGGAGGTAAATCATGTCCCAGACTATGAATGAGCCAGAATTGGCTCTCACAGACCAACTTCAGGTCTTAAATCAACCAACAACTTCCAAGGCATAAAGAAATTTAAGGGGACAAAAATGAGGCCCTGGCTGCTTTGTATCTTGCTTATGCATCCTTTCAAAGCCAAGCAAATGGGAGGCCTGCTATGTAAAAAGTTCATGATAATAAAAGGAAACACATATTGCTGTTGCTATGTATTCTGACCAGTTTGAAAAAGTCAAATTAATTTCATGGAACTGAGTTTCAGATGATATTGAATGTAGCCTAATGTAATTCACTATATATGTTTTTAAAATGACATTGCCAGATAATAGAATGTTCCATTGCAATAATATTAGATTAAATCTGTTTTCCTCAGATGAATCACCTAGATGTGTATAAAGTAAATATGAAAAGCGGAATTTAGGAAACATTTTAACGATACTTTTATTGCTAAAAATAAGTTGACTTTCCTTTTCCTTCCTAATTTTTTGCCTCCTAATTTCTTATGGGTTTGCTTAGAGAATAATTCAGGTATCTGAACATTCCAAAAAGCTTTACTCAAGAGGTTTCTTAATTAGCTGTCAGTTCCTTGTTTGTTTTGCCTGTTGTCACATTTGCTTAAAAGGCAAATTCTGCCTTTTGATGGCTGTGCATGTGTTTCCTGGGAGAGACTGGCCCTGTGTTTGCTTCATCACTATATTCCAGCCACTGTGACTGTGCTTCTGTTGACCAACTCCATGGATTTACATAAACTCTTCTTATTTTTCCTCCTTCATCTCTCTTTTTTTTTTTTTTTAACATCTTTATTGGAGTATAATTGCTTTACACTCCCTCATCCCTCTTTTAGGAGCTTTTAAGTATTAGGAACCCCACATTTCTTCTGTTGAAGCCCATCAGATTTTTATTAGTTTCCATCACATCACATGTTTCAAACACAAAACAATTTCAGTGTTCACTGGATCCTCCTTTAATTCTTTTGGAGATCATGTCAGAAATGATGGCTTATAAACAGATTCTCTAGATCAATGAATACAACAGTGGGGTTTATATGAGGAATTTTTTTCTGATTTAATAAACTATCCTATGTACTTTGACCTAGATAATGGAAAGGCATGTTTACTACTTATAAGTAGTAAATCCTAATATGTCACAAGGCATAGTTATATAGTTTTTATCTTCTTAAATTGTGACTTTTATTCCAAACCGTTAAGTTGGCCACCACAAGTTATATCTCATCATATATATACTTGGAATGTGAAGCTAGAGGCTTAAGAACTGACATTATTTTTAATAAGTAGATCATTCTATGCCATCATTTTGAATTAAAATTTATCATTAAATATTTCACATGTAAAAAAAATTAACTGATGGTAGGCCATTTATTGTACCACAATGATCGACAAGACCAAGAACTGCTGAGGATTCTGTGTTGGAAGCTAAATTCAAGCCATGGGCTTCAGGTAAAGACTGGAGATAGCACTGAGGCAAAATATGTTGATGAATAGAGGTGGATGTTTGGACAGTAAGGTGAAAGCACTGAAACTACTCTAAATTAAGAGTATGCAGAAATATCTCACGATGAAAATAAAGATCAGGGTGGAGGAAGATCAATGGATGACCAGTTATCCTTTTGAAATACCCATTGATTTGAGAGTAGCTATTAGGACTTGGGAGTCCAAAGAAAAAAATATTTTACATCACCACATAAAATGTAATATGAAAACATTTCAAATGGCCAAAAACACGTTAGACATGCATTGCTGTTTAGAGTTGCACACAACGATGTACAAATTTCTAGGTAGTTGTCAAAATGACAACAGTAACTGAATTAGGTAGAATTAGTCTGAAAAGACCCCATAAAAGAGTGGAGATTAGGAATGAGTTTTCAACGAAAAGTTAGAAAAAGTCAAAGAGAAGAGTGAGGAGGACCATGGAAATGGATCAGGTGCCATATGCAAAGATTTAGGAGGCAGGAGTTTGTGATCATGTTTGGGATGCTGCATATATGTGTCTGGCTGAAAAATATGAATTATCTCGTAGAGGCTTGGTATTCACAACAATGAGAATTAGGAGATTTGAGTGGAAACTGTATCCCTGTAGAGTTGTGTAGTTTGGAATCTCAGAATCAAGAGCATCAGTTGTGTAGTTTGGAATCAACCTGGTGCAAATGGTCATGCAATGAAGATATGTTGGATGGAAAGACACATGCATGAATGGATGGAGGCAAGAAAACAGTGGTGGACACTCCAGCTACCATGCTGGGTATTTTCACCCACATGACCTGATTTTATCTTTCAACTCTAAAATTTAGAGTTGTTATCTAAATTAGAATTATTATTCCATTTTTGCTGATGAGGAAATTAAATGATAGCTCCAAAGCCAAAGAAAACTTAGAAAATTAGGAAAACAAAGCTTTGAGCGCAGGGCTAATTCCTTGTTCTTTTTTACATTATAACTTTAACATAGTTTTAAATCAGAAATGAAGAAAATGGTTTCTGGTGGTAAATAAAGTAAGCTCAGTAGGTGGACCACTCTCTCCTTTCTGAAGCTCTGATTCTAGAAGCTGACTGGGGCTCCCTACTCACTGTTCTATTTTAGTCTCTCTCATCTATAGTTTGACTTGCCTTTTCTCTACTGACTGTGACCACCACTGGCCTTCTGCTTGTATATTTACTCTGGAGTGGCCATTGTCTTGTGGTCACTGACCCAACTCCTATGCAAATATTATAGAGAGTCTTTTAGGCATCTTCTTTGGAGGTGGTCAGCCAGCAGGGCCAACTCTCTCATGTGTTATTTATCAAAGCTAAATTATATGGCTAGCAAAAAACAGCACACAGACAAATTACAGAGAGATGCTTATATCTTTACACCAATACACACATTGTACTCTTTTCCTTCTGCAAAAAACAGGTATTTATTCACATCATATAATGCTGTAAAATAAAAAAGAATCTGGAATTTATAAGCTAATTGACTGGAAATAATTATAGCCAGTGAAGCAATGAAGTCTATTTGTTTATGTTTTTCCATATGTAACCTGACCTATATGTTTAAAAATTTAAACTTATTTTTTAACATTTATTTGTAATTATGGCATTATTTATGTTTCTGTCAACTGATTTTCAGTGTACTGTACTTTTATTTTCATTAAGATTATTGACAATCCAATTCTTACATGAAGACGAAGGCACAGAGTACGTGCATTTATTGTTTCCAGTTTGCTCATCTCTGACATTAACATAACTAGTACTTTTTAAAGTATCTTTATTCTATATTCATTGCGTAACACATGAATCTCTCATGATCCAATATACACCAAACAGAGATCGGTCAGCTTATAGAGATTTGATAAATTCAGTCATGCCCATTTTCTTATAATATGGCCAAAAGAAACAGGCACTAATAGAAGATTCATAGGCAAACACCATTTCCAAGGATGTCCTTGCTTATTGCCACTGAACAGGTCCAGTACAAAGACTGGGAATAAAAATACTAAACTTTTATGCACACTCTGACCACTAAGAATGGGTCTATACATCAGAAATTATTTCTTCACTTTGTTCTGAGAAATGAACCAGAAAATAAATGTCTTGAAGCATCATTCTCAGAGGCACAAAGAACTCTCTCTCCAACTTGACAGCTCCCCTTTAAGAGCTTCCATCTTTATCTACTGATGCAGCTCAACTCCTCTGTATGTTACCCTCCACAGACAATTACTGTTGTGCCATGGCCTGTGCTAAACCCCAGGAATACAAAAATGAATTTCACACACTTCCTGCTCTCAAAGACTACATCTTTGAGGAAGAGAAAGACAATAGACATTTTGGGGGTTTTGGGGGGGTTTTAAATTTTATTGTGGTAAGAACACTTAACATGAAATCTACCATCTTCTCAAATTTTTAGGTGTACAATACAGTATTGTTAACCATAGGTACAATGTTGTACAGTAGATCTCTAGAATTTATTCATCTTGCACAACAGAAATTTGTCCACTTTGATTAATATCTCTTCATTTCCCAATCCACCAGGCCCTGAAAACCACCATTCTACTCTCTCTTCTTTGAGTTTGACTCTTTTAAATACCTCATATATGTGGAATTATGCAGTATTCGCATTTCTGTGACTGACTTATTCAACTTAGCATAATGTTCTCAAAGTTCATCCATGTTGTCATATATTACAGGGCTCCCTTCTTTTTAAAATAATATTCCATATTCCATTGTATGTACATACCACAGTTTCTTTATCCATTCATCTGCTGATGGACATTTAGGTTGTTTCCACATTTGGCTATCATCAGTAGCGCTGCAATGAACATGGAAGTACTAATATCGCTTTAAGATTCTGATTTCATTTCTGTTGGATAAATAAGCAGAAGTTGGACTGCTGAATCGTATAGTAGTTCTATTTTTAATTTTTTGAGGAACCTCCATACTGTTTTCCTTAGGAGCTACATCATTGCATTTCAAACAATGTATAAGGGTTCCAATTTCTTCACATCCTCGCCAACTCTTGCTGTCTATGTATATATAAAGACAGCAAGTCTTTATATATAATAACAGTACTAAAAGGCATGAAGTGATATCTCATTGTAGTTTTTATTTGTGTTTCTCTGGTGATTAGTGACATTGAGCATCTTTTCATATACTTGCTGGCCACTTGCATGTCTTCTTTGGAAAAATGTCTATTCAAGCCCCTAGCCCATTTTTTCCACCAAGTTATCTGTTTGTTTTCTATTGAGTTGTAAGGGTTCCTTATATATTTTGGAAAGTAACCCTTTATCCGACATGTGGTTTGCAAATATTTTCTCCCATTCTATCAGTTGCCTTTTTATTCAGTTCAGAGTTTCCTTTGATATGCAAAAGCTTTTTAGCTTGATATATTCCCATTTGTCTATTTTCCCTTCTGTTGCCTGTGCTTTGGTATAGCTAGAGACATTGCACTTCCTAATTTCAAAACATATTACAAAGTTACAGTAATTAGAACAGTTTGGTACTACCATAAAGACAAACATACTATATACCAATCGGACAAAATAGAGAGCCCAAAAATAAATCCACACATATTCAGTCAACTGATCCTCAACAAGGGAGCCAAGAATATACAATGAGGGGAGGATAGTCTCTTCAAGAAATGGAGTTGGGGGGCTTCCCTGGTGGCGCAGTGGTTGAGGGTCCATCTGCCGATGCAGGGGATGTGGGTTCGTGCCCCAGTCCGGGAGGATCCCGCGTGCCATGGAGAGGTTGGGCCTGTGAGCCGTGGCCGCTGGGCCTGCGCGTCTGGAGCCTGTGCTCCGCGGCGGGAGAGGCCACAACAGTGAGAGGCCCGCATACCACAAAAAAAAAAAAAAAAAAGAAATGGAGCTGGGAAAACAGGATATCCACATGCAAAAGAATGAAATTTCACACTTATCTTACACCATACTCAGGAAAATCAACTCAACGTGGATTAAACATAAGGCCTGAAACTGGAAAATTCCTACAGGAAAACAAGGAAAAATTTCATAATATTGGTCTTGGCAGTGATTTCATGAGCAATTAGTAATTTTAATGTAATGTGTTGTGTGATACAAGGGAGCTATGCAGAGGCATGTGGTGCCAGGTACACCCCTTTCTCCATGTATACTGTTCTGCATCCACTCATTTACATGGTGGCTGATGAGCTTCTGAGTACATAAAGCAACCTGAACCATATTTACAGTTGGGATTTTATACTTACCTGACTTTCTAAAGGGAAGTCAAAATCCTGAACAGGGATAATAGCATCCCTGAGAGAGAATGTATCATATGGACAAGTGCCTGGAAGGTTGACCAGATTCCACTGGTGAGTGTGAGTGTCAGAGGGGAGGGATGGCTGCAGGTCCACTGTGGCTGGTACTAGAACCCAGCCAGGCTCAGCAAATTTGATGGCATACGTGACCTTGGTAAGGGGAGAATCCTGTCATCAAGTGAAAGAACTCCATAAGTTTGGTAGCAAATCAGGACCCAATCAAACCTCTTGTGGGCATCTCTCACTGAAAGTAACCCCAGAAGAAGAAATTGGTGGAGATTGCTAAGTTCTCTAAGGTCCCTGTGGCATAGGGAAGGTACTTTTTTTTTTTTTTTTTTTTTTTTGCGGAACACGGGCCTCTCACTGTTGTGGCCTCTCCCATTGCGGAGCACAGGCTCCGGACGCGCAGGCTCAGCAGCCATGGCTCACGGGCCCAGCCGCTCCATGGCATGTGGGATCTTCCCGGACCGGGGCACAAACCCATGTCCCCTGCATCGGCAGGCGGACTCTCAACCACTGCACCACCAGGGAAGCCCCGGGAAGGTACTTTTAATGGCAGTGGTATCTCAGCATGGTCAAGGCTAATTCTTCAGGACACCAGAGATAAGCCCAGATCAATAAACCAGATCCTGAAGTTTTTATACCCTGTGGAAAGGACTGTCTAAAGGTTTTTGAAAAACTGTAATAAGATCAATGGTTTACTCACATTTATGTTTTAGAACAATCACTCTGGTGGTTTTGGAAATGGGCTGGAATGAATTAAGGCATGAACACCCTTGGCCTGACCTAAACCAACTGGGTAGCACAACACTGCCCTTTACCGCCTTGACCACAGTTAAGCCAAAAAGACACAAGCAGATACCAGAGAAGAAAACAAAAAATGTCCATTTACCAGGGGTAACCCAGCCGGGAAATACATGGAACACTTAGAGGCCACAATGAAAATTAAACCATCACATATAAAAATTTTTAATGTCGTATTTTGGGGTAGAGTTAAGCAAGACAACAGAATGGTTCAGATATTGTGTTACAAATAAGAGAGATTGTAATAACCACACATATCTGGAATTTCCTTTGAAAGATAAAAATTTCATGTTACATTTTAACCTTCAGGTCTCTCCTCTGGAAGGCAACGATTATAGTAAATGGATCACTCAAGAAATGAATTAAACACTCTTAGGCAATAGCTTCTCAATAAACAACCAGGTCAGTAACACATTGTTTGGACCATAAGATAACCATGAGGTATCTCAACTCTACACGAAGATCTTCTGATGACCCAAGGCCTTCATGTTGTGAACATCTCGTATCCATTTAACTTCTGTAAATTTTCCCATAAGGTGGTCCTTTCAAATGCATACCATGGGTTGGAAATCAATGGAACATACTTTTGGAAATAAGTTTTGTGACTCATCCCTTTCCACAGCCTACAACTACTTTACCTTGGTGCTTATGATGATGAAATATGCACATATTACCAAACACTCAGGAGGTCTTACCAAGGCATAGTTAAAATGAATTAAAGAGCTACTCTTATGAAGTTAAAATGCCACCCACAAATTCTGTGAGAATATCGCTTAAAAAAAAAAAAAGGTCAAAAGGGAAAAAAAAAGATTTATAGATTTTAGCATCCTTCCAACTTCTTTGAAACAAACAACTTCCATTTCCATCTGGAAAAAACTTATTCAGTTTTCAATTACCCATTCAGATAAAATATTCCAGTAATCTGATATTTCTGTAAAATATGTGCATCAGGAGAGGCATTCACAATATTAATTCTATTGATATCAAAATAAAAATTGCACCCTCGATCCTTCAAGAATTTCATAGGGTCTGGCTCTATTTCTCTGCCCAACAGTCACAAAAACATTCCATGACCTGCCTTGCATCTGTTGTTCTAAAATAACTTCACAATAATGTATGATTTCTATTCTTATTTTGTTGAAACCACTGGCATTTGCCCAACCCGTAAACAAAAACAGCATTCTAGAAACCGCCAGACATCAAGTATGCAATTTTCTTCCCTAATACTTGGTCTAAAAGAAAGAGTACACTTGCACATTTACTGTAACTATTGTGCATGCACTCATATTCTGCCACCATCTAGTTAAATTCATTTTTAATGAGTCACATCATGGAGCACTGTATATTTTTGTTGCTAAATTTATTAACATATACTTATGGGAATATAGTTTTTCTTGTGGTATTTGTGTTTGGACTAATTTTTGCTAATTTTCTTTTGTTTTTCCAAGGAATATTTTTGTCTTTCTAAACCTCAAGAATTGTCTTTGATGTGGTTATCAAAAAAGAACTCAGAAGTTTTGCTATTCTTAGGCATATATTCCTAATATGTATATCCATACATATTGAAAATTTCTTTGGAAGACAGATATGGCATGCAAATTTTACCTTCAAAATTTCCCTCACTGGGTTCAGTCTCAGGTATTATAAATGGAGGGCAGCGATTACAATGCATGCATGACGGCAATAAATTTCACTCTTACATGCAAGATCTATGGACTATAAGAGCAAAACAAAGTGATCCATGTTGTCAGTGAGACTAAAAACACAGTATGGAAAGCAATCACATGAGACAACGGAAATGAACATGGGCTTCGGAGTTTTACAGAAAATGTTGTAACCTCTCAGAATCTGTTTCTTCTACTAGAAAATAGGAATAATGTTACCTACTTCAAAAAGCTGTTAAAAGGCTTAGATAAAACATGCTTGAAGATTCTATATCTTAGATACATAGAATCAATTAAAATTAAATAAAACAGTAAGTTAATAATTTTATGTCATTTTATTCTACGTAGCCATGGGTACTTTATGAGTAAATCTATGTGTGTTCATGTCATGCTATAGGTATGCATATTTGTATAAAGCCAGCTATCCTAACATACACAAAAAGTCCACAACAGAGCAGAATTATGTGAAGACTTGAGTTAGATAAAGTGTAGAAAGACCTTATTTACCTATTAAGGCCAGTTATATACATGTATCATTGCTAAATAGGAAGTAGGAAATTTATTCAATGTCAAGAAAAGCCATTTAGCTGCTGATGATTCACATTTTGCCTTGAGTCATCTGGTAGGAAACTGGCATATCACTTGTTGGCAAATCTGAACGGTATTAAATTGAACAGGTAAAAAATAGACTTGTGAATTAACCAAATTAAATTTGCAATACATGTTTCCGAATGGCATGGACCAAGGACCGCTGATGTAATTTACAGAAAGTGCAAGGATTCGCAGCACAGGCATCCTTTCCAAAATCAAACCTCTAGGGCATTTCAGAACCCCCTGCTCCCACCCCTTGATAACAGAGTGCATAACTATCAGATGCATGGCCTTGAGCCCTCAGTCTCCTCATACCACAAACAAAAGTCATTGGTCCTTACTCTGTCAAAATACGATAAGGTGAGGCAGAGTTCCATGGTCCCATGGTCATCTTACCTGGTAAACCATACATGTATATTTATGTTCACTTGCTTTGATAAACACTCTCTGCACTTCTAGTTCAATTCAACGTACAAAGTCATTTTGGTTCTGACTCACTTCCCTACTTTGACCTCCATTTTCCAACTCTTTCCTGGATCCAGACAATCTCTAGACTCTCTGATTCACTATTTTCAGGCTTCACTGATTTGGGTTTTAGCTTGAATCTCTAATTCTGTTTTGCCTTCCCCCACCTCCATTTCCTTTCGCTCCTCTGAGGATGTAAAAAGCATCTATAGTGTATTCATTCCAGGTATACACACTTTAGAGAGACAGTGGAGGCAAGGATTTATTCCAACATTATAATCACGGAATGGGAGAAGGGAATCCCTATTATGCTTCTAGGAATGAAATTATGCCATTCATCCAAGGGAATATGAGCTCTCAAAGAGGAACTGCTCATGCTGTGTGAACATTTTCAGAGGGATATTTTTTACTTTTGTGTGTTCAACATAACAACCAAAATACAATTTTATGGGAGGTAGGAAGAACCTGGAATTGCCTCTCTTAGATGTTGACTTTTTTAGTTTTTCCACAAATCCAAGTAAAATCAAAATATAACTAATTTAGAATACTAAACTAACTCCAAAGGCTTGACTGGATCCTTCAGCAAAATTAGACCTCCTGGGCACAGTCCCAAGAGACAAGCTGATGTCCTGATGTTTCAAAAACAGTAACAAAGAAAAATGAGGTTTCCAACCACCAGTCTTTTTTTCCATTTTAAACACACAAGTCTTGGAATACTGATTTTAACCATGGCAAACCCATCCTCAGCCCACAGTCTGGATATCACTGGAAGATACAGGCTCTGTCAGACTAGTACCTTTCCATGTCTGGGATGAATGGTGGTTTTATTTCCAGAGTGTTCCGCATTTCTATGTTATACTTCTCCAACCACCACCCCTCACAAAATGTTCATAGCTATGAGCCTTTGAATCTCATTCATCACAGTTTTCCTAAATGGAGACCAGATGAGCTACCCATTCTAAAGCCAGCCACCAGCTTTGATAACCTCTGCTATTCTGCCTTCTGCCCTCCTCTTCAGAAAATGCCAAAAAGTCGAGACCCGTGGACCCGTGGTATTGTTGGACCCATGGTATTCGGCAAACACTTAATTGTCTCCTAATGAGGACAATTTTTCTCTCTCTCTCTCTCTCTTTCCTGACTCATGAAAAACTCTAGGCACTGTTTTTCCTCTGTTTTCTTCTCCCATGTAAATCCCTATGTTTCTATCATGTTAGATAAGGCTATGTACTTCATGAGCTTTTTTTCTCATCCCTTATGGGGCCGGCTTCCAACCAAACCCAGATTAGCTCCATGTTAGAGTTACTGTTCTTTCACAAAATGAGCTTCAGAGGAAGAAGAAAGGAGTTGATATTCTTCCTAAATGGCAAAAAAAAAAAAAAATCATGTTGGAATCAGAATATATACCATGAGTCATAGATAGCCTGCCTCAATAATTGTTCTCTAATACCTAGAAAACCAAAAGCAGTCTTCAGAAAAAAATATGAATGGAAATGAAATGAAGATCAACAACACAGAAGCCCTGGACTCTAGATGTGCCCCTTCTAACACAATGGATGCTTGCTACAGTACAGGAAGCCACAGACTTCTTGGACACTCCCAAATACCTTCCAAGTCATATGCTCTGCTGGAAAAACTGCAGTCAGGGCAAGAAGAAATAATTCTTCATGGATAAACTCAAGCTCAACCTAAGAAATGCAACATAATTCTACAGTGTCAATGAAGAAGGAGGAACCAAGAAACACATCAGTCATAGCAGGCAAAGAATGGTATATATGAGCACAAGGAAATGGTAGAATAAGGCAGAGCAGCAGAGCTGAGAATAGCAACACAAAGGCTTCTGGATATAAATGAATCTGAAAGGCACAGAACGCATGAATGCTTATTCTTGGATGGGGAAAGATCACTTAATTTCCTTAATCAAACTTTCAACAAACACTCACTTAATACCACACTTTGGGTCTGTAAGACAGACAAAGCTCGTAGCACCAAGCAGAGATAACTTTGATTTTAGCATCACTATTACATGCCTTACACGGTGTGTTAATTTCACAATTCCTTTACATGCTCCTAAATGATTCTTCACAACTAGACAGGGCTCATGAGAAGAGAAATCTCCATTTTCATGGACAAGTTTCCAACATAGTCCATACCATACATATACCTTATAAATGCAGTAAGCAGAGATTGTGTTACCATTAGTCATAAATATATATCTATAATGGTTGGGTCGTTATCCCCCTCTAAAAAGGATACATATCTGTGCATCTCTTCTCCCAACCGGTAAATTCTCTTATTACTGAATATGAGAAATAGAGAGGGCTGCGTGTTTGATATCAGACTACAAGACCAGACAAAGAAAATGTATGTGGGATTGCATCCATTTCTATTTAATTGTAATGTTATTAAAATTTTTATTTCCAATAAAGTGTCTTTTTGATTTTGTGAAAGTCGATGATTCACAGGATGTCTGCAATGACATTTCCGATCAACGTATTGTTTCCATTTCCATCACTCTTTAGTTGCCAAATGTGTAGAATGTGATTGGATGGATGGATGGATCATTAGTTGTGATTCCTTATATATTTTTCCCCTTAACATTTATTCCTCTAAAATACCAAACTATCCATTGTTTTCTGAAACATATTCTCTGACACCTTTTAAGAACTTTGATTTCTTAATTATTTTCTTCTCTTTCATTCATGTTCTTATTTCTTCTGCTCCTCACCAGTGCTTCCAGTACAGTCAGGATTCCTCAGCTCCTAAGTAACGGCACATGGAGCCTTTATTGCACCTCTCCCTATCAAAGAGGACCTGGATCTTAATACTCCCCATGCTACATGAATCTCCATTCTATCAGTTCTTCTTAAATCTTATTAATAAGAATTAAAACTCCTCTTCTCCCAGAAGCTACCCCTGCCAAAGTCTCATTGATTTTCCACTGCCAAATGATCAAGCAATAATAATCACTTAATCATTCAAAGAACTCTTGATGACTCTCATTCTTAGAGAGCCAAGGCAGGGAAGCTCCTGTGTGCTGCATGTCATCCAATTGCTTAATAGAAGCCAAGCAATGTCAGTGGCAAGACAGCGGGATAAGAAAATAGAAAATTGGTGTATGTAACAGTATTTCCAAAAAAGTTAAAGGCTCAATGGCAGTAGAATGTTGTCTGAAAAGGTCAGGTAGCCTGATGGTTAGGAATGTGGGCCCTGGCAACCACCTGCCAGGGTTTCTCATCTCGGCTCTGCCACTCACAAACTATGTGACCTTAACCAAGCCACTTACTGTCTCTGTGCCCTAATTTCCTGTCAGTCTTCTTTTTAATTTTTATTTTGAGTATGAAATAGTACAGATATCTTCAACTTTTTAGTGGTTTACACATCTTCAGATTAACTCCACAACCAAAATCTTCTTCCTCTAAGTATCCCCAAGATAGTATATTTTTTATTCAAGAGTAAGTTTTATCTCAGATTCTGAATACCCCTTTAGTTTGAAACCTTATTTTTCTTAAACAATAGATGCGGAGAATTGTATTAGTCTTCTTTGACATAAAAAATATATTACCTTATTCCAGAAGCCCCATCACGTTGTGTAAGAGGAAAATCTTCCTTTCTATGTTCACAAGGTCTGTTTTCAGAAGAATCTAAATCCTCACATTTTTTCAATGCTTCTTATCTGACTGTTCTATTCTGTTCTGGTCCTCTCTCTTCTACTGTCCTTTATTCAAAGATTCCTTTACCCTCTGTATCCAATTCACCCAGGTTAATCCAATTTCGGCTACATTTTCAGCTCTACAATTTTTCTCATTAATTTGACTGGTATTTATTGTGTATCTACTGTGTTGCAGTTTTAAGCACAACGGATAAAGCAGAGAACAAACAACTTTCCTAAACTCACACAGCTTGAATTTTAGCTGGGAAAAGCAGACAACAAATAAGTAAACACACAATGTATAGGCGGTAATAAGTTTTAAAAGAAAATTAAGCAGACTAAGAGGACACTATCTCTAGGTAGGGCTATCTACATAACTTGGTTAGAGAGGGCCTCTCTGATGAGATGACATTTGAGCAGACACCTGGCTAAGGTAAGGGAGTAAAAGACGTGAAAATCTGATTTATTGTTCTAGGTGGCAGCCCAGGCATCAGCATCTTTAAAATCAGGAAACCTACTTCTATGAGCTTCAGTTTTCTTCTCTGCAAAATGACAATGACAACAATGTCCTAATTTTAGGGTTGATGTAAAGATTAGAGATAATGTCTACATAAGATTAGAAAAGGACCTGGTGCAATAAATGATAGTTATTATTCTCTCACATAGCTACGTAACTCTGTGACTGTAAAAATAGAGTATATACACAGATTACTTTCTGAAAACTGCCTGAAAAGCATTTCAGAGTTTATAGCAAATTATATCAAGCTGATAGTACAGAAGGCAGCATAATGCATTGAAGAGAATATGAGGTTGAGAAACAGACAAATCTCTGAACCCAAGCACCCTTATGTACGAGATGTATGTATGAGATCTTGGGAAAGTTATGCGATATCTCCAAATCTCAGTTTCTTAGTCTGTATAATGGATTGTGTTAAGAATTAAACAAGTTGATCTATGAAAAAGCACAATCCTTGACCTGCACAAATGCTGGTTTCTTTCTCCATAGCTTCTCTTGCAATTACTCAGGTAAACTAGCACCATTTGGTCATATAATTTGATGCACAGAATTAAACATGTCACCTTTTGCAGGTGGAATATTTAAAAATGTAATCTCATGTGGTCACAAAAAGCTTGAGGTCATTGAGGCATGAGGGGAAGGCAAGGAGGAGCAAGAAAGATAAGGGCCTGAAACCAACTACTTCTACCAAATTCCTCCAAATTCTGCAGAATGGGAAATCTTACAGAATTTTTCTGTTCGACAAAGTTTGTCCAAGTCAGGAGTGCTTTATCATTTTACCAGAAATGGGGAAGTCCTTCCTCACAGGAATTGACTTTCCTAAGCCCCAGTAATTCCAAGCCCCGCCAAAAAAATGTCCCCAACAAACACGAGATCCTAAAGTCACTAACAGATTATTGCATCAGATATTTATTAAAGGTAAAAAGACCAAGGTGTTCAAAGTCAATTAAAGAGAATAATCGAAGATACCAACACAAGAAAAAGTGGTATCACTTTGAGGAACTTATTTAAATCAGAAAGCTAGCTTTAAAACAGAAAAGAGAGAACACAATAAAATCCTGGATGAGTTCCAAATTTGGACATAGGTCCTTTCACAGATGATGTAGGAAAATGTGTTCATTCATCCATTCAGCAAATATGACTGAGAGCCCACCACACATCAGATCTCTTTCTAGGCAATGGGGACGCCATGTGGACATAACACTTTGAAAACTCCTGCCCCTGGAATGCACATCCTAATGAGAGAACAACAACTGATAAACAAGTGAAATATCTGGCAGGCAGATGGTATTAAGTTCTATGGAAAAGAATAAGGAAGACAGAAAGTAGGGATATGAAATTCAGGGCCCAGTAGGAAAGTTGTTATTTTAAATAGGGTAGTCAGGGAAATTCTCCCCACTGTGAAGGTGACTTTGGGGCAAAATCTTATGGGTGTGAGGTGGGGAATCATGAAGACCCCTGGGGGAGGAGCATTCCAGACAAAGAAGATTACAAGTGAAGAGCTTCTGAGGCAGGGAATTACTTGGATTATTAAGCAAGTGCAAGGAGGGGTGTGTGGCTGGTGAGAAGTGAACCAGGGAGAAGAGTAAGGGAGGAGACCAAGAGATTATCTCGGGGACCAGATCCAATGCAGCTAGTGGGCCATTACCAAGACTGTGACTTTTACCATGAGATGAGGACCACTGACAGGTTTTGAGAAAAGGACTGAAATGAGCTGACATTGAACTGCTATTGTATTGATATCAGGTGCATTGAAATGGACAGAAACAGGGAGACAATAATCAAGATGGATGATGGCAGTGGCCTGAACGACTATCATATATACCAAGCTTTTTTTTTTTTTTTGGCCATGCCATGTGGCCTGCAGGATCCTTAGTTCCCTGACCAGGGATGGAACCTGTGTGCCTGCATTGGGAGCGCAGAGTCTTAACTACTGGACCCCCAGGGAAGTCCCTAAACCAAGCTTTTATTCTGAGAAAATTCCCTTTTCGAAGATGGAAAGACTGTGAAAAAGTGGTATGTGTTCATTTTTTGGTTTGTTTGCTTTTTGGAGGGTTGGAACGGAGATCAGTTTGAGAAGCCTGTTAGACATCCAAGGAAAGCCAGCAAGGAAAGCAGGTGGATACACATGTCGGAGTTCAGGGGAGTGGTCCTGGCTGGAAATACAAATTAAGGATTTTTTTCAGAGCACAGATGGGATTTAAAGGCTCAGAGAAGATGAGATAAGCCTAGAGAGAGAGTGAAGCTAGAGAACAGAGAAGCCTTGAGGACTGAGTCCCTCCAGAAGATGAAAGGCAGCTAGTGCAGAAGCAGAGAGGGAACTGTTGATGTGCTGGAAGAGATACCAATCAGGACCCTGTGGGGCTCCTGGGCACAAAAACCTTCCTGTGCCCTCCATTTATTTGATTAGGAAATAGGCTTCATTCAACCTCCATGACCTCCCCTGAGTTCCAACTGGACAAGTTCAAACAGTTGTTAATTAGGGAAGGGAGGGGATGAGGAACAGTCAAGAGAAACAATAGTGCAGCCTTGAGGCAGGGTCCTGGTTCTCCATCAGGGTATACACACAACAATATCTTTGAGCTGTTTTGCAGATACTGAAATCCCCACCAGGTGGGAGAAGTTAATGGTTAACACTGTATGGTGCCCACAAGCATGTAGACCCCAGACAGGTTGGAACCAGAAGGTTGGTGATGCTGACTGCCACTTACCTCACCACCAACCAATCAGAAGAATGTCCATGAGCTGATCACGCCCTCTTTGAACCATTACTATGAAACTTCTCACTACTCCCTCCAAGTTGGGACACACAGTTTTGAAAGCACTAGCCCGCTGTGGCCCACTTTGCCTGGCAAAGCAATAAAGCTATTCTTTTCTACTTCACCCAAAACTCTATCTCTGAGATTTAATTTGGTGTCAGGGTACAGAGGCCGGATTTGGCTTCAGAAGGACAACCAGAGAGTCTATATTGTAGAAGCTCCATGAAAGAAATATTTTAAAAAGAAGGGAGTGATCCAGTGTGCGGAAAAAATTGTTGCCTCTATGTGTTTTAAGAACTGAGGACCGACCATTAGGTATTATAACGTAACGGTCACTGGTGACCTTAAGAAGAGAGTATCCATGGTGCAGCAGGAGGGGAGAAAAGGAGAGACAAGGAGCTGGTGATATCAAGTAAAACTGCTTTCTGGGGCACTTTGCTCTAAAAGGGAACTGAGAACTGGGGAGATCACAGGTTGTAGAAGACAGGGATTTTTTTGTTTGTTTGTTTGAGGAGGAGAGATTACAACATAGAGGGGGAAAGTTTGATGATGAGAAGGAGAGAAAGGATGCAACTGCAAAAGTGGCATCCAGAGTCAGGGGGAGCAAGGGAATCTGTGACTCAAGTGGAGGGGCTGGTCCCAGATAGAAGTAGGGAGTGTGCAGTCACTGCTGTAACCCTCAGCAGGAAGACAGGGCAGCAGGCCCTGAGGCAAGTAAGAGGTTGAATGTGGAAAGAAAATTTCCGACATGTCAGGCTAGTTAATGCTACTGGCCTCCCTGAGAAGTAAGTATGAAAAGCTATAAAAAGCCAAAGCAGCTGCCCCAGCAGCTGATGTGAACCTAGAAGGTGTAGACGTGTGAGAGGCCAATGTGATTCTGTACGGGAAGGGGTCTTAGAACTGCCACACAAGTAGAGTCTGTTTAGGATTGAATAAGTGAAGAGAAGTGAACGTGGAGGGAAGAGAGAGGAGAAAAGGCCACACACAATCTTAAATTCAATATTTCACTCCAATTAAAGATAAGCTGTTTATAAGCTTCAGTGTAGGGCACATAATTCTAAGTAAAAACTCTGTGGTTCCTCTTCCCAAACATAAATCATGATCACTCTCCACTCTGCTCTCTGGGAGTCCTCAAGGCAAAGGGACAAGACTTGAGGTACAGTAATAAAAGTCTGAGTATTATAAAATCCATCCTGAGCTCCAAGAAGAAAAGAATAACACGAAGAGAGCTCTAAAAAGTACTTATTTACCCAGGCGTTGTGCAGTATTATAAATTTTATTAACGTCCTCAGGAATCGAAATGCACACCTTGATACCTATGTGAGATTTTTTTTTTACTCAATTATGGCTATATGTGCTTTAAAGATGAACTATGAAGTATTTTTCGACTAAATGCCTTGATAAAATAATGAATATTAAATACGTCTCAGAGCCACAAAAAGGACTTATCACAGGATTGTCTTTGTGGTAGCTGAGGAGTGCCCCCTACAGTCTGATGAGCACAACACAAGCAGATGACAAGGAAAGAACAGAGCTGCAGTGTTTGAAGATTCTCAAAAGGCGTCAGTGAAAGGAAGGTAAGAACCCTCGGCTAAGAAAATGTGACTTTAAAGGCTAAGAAATATGTGGACACTATGAATTCCTATCTTTACATATTTGTGAACAGCAAGAAATGAAAAACTTTTGCATGGATTTTTATTTGACTATCAGCACCTATTGTATACAGCTAAAGAAAATACAATGTATTAGTAAAGTCTGTTTTTGTTCTTTGGTTCTTTTACATCAACATCTGAATATACATGAAAATAATAGTGAAAAAAACATTATATTTTGCTATGCAAACGAAAACTGTATCTGGGATCAGAAATGAATTGCATCTGATGTTAGTAACATAAAAAGAAAATGTAACATATTTATTAAAATGAAATTCTGGTTTGAGGTTTTATTCCTTTTTGTAAAGACTTCACCGAGAAGTATTTACTTTCTATGAACATCATCCGTTAAAATGCTAATGATTTTCAAAATAAAAATCACAAGAAGACATGAAAGACTTATCAACATATTTTAAAATACTACATAATGTATACATAAATATGGTGTCAAATGTGTTACATTAATATTCAATATTATACACTGTATAATGTATGTTACAATATTATTGGAGAGGCATAAAGTTTATGGTATATCAACAAATTGAAGGGAATAAATTTCATATATAATAATATATCCAGTTTAATTTTCCATTTGTAAGAAAAGGAGAAACAAAGTATGTACCAAAAACCTTTGAAATTTTTTACTGGAAATATTTTGGATACTAATATTGGTATAATTTAAATATACCAGCATATTTGGTGTTTATAACTATTAAATTAAACCCAGAATTATATAAATGCTTAGCAATGGACAGAGCAGTATTTATCGAAGTTAACAGCCTTTCACATAATCTTTGAATAAATGCAGATCTTTGGAAAACTGCATTTAACATCACAAAATGTTCATTTAGACTCAATTTCACATACATTTATGAGATATACATAAATGTACATGATTAAATTGATGAATTTAAGCATTTTCATTAAGAATGTTTTTCACGTTCAGAAAGAGGCAATTAGGGTCATACGGTTTAAATACTTTTTTTCCTTATGAAATCTAATAAGCTATAAGTGCAATATTTATATATCACTGCTTTCTCTAAAATTATTAATATGTTGTGTAATGATGAAGTAATAAATTGTACTTTTTTCCTGTAGGAAAAGCTAGTATACTAAAGAAAAACTGCTTGATACATTAATCTTCCTAAGTATTCTGGTTATTAACCTAATAATCAGAATTGTCTCTGCCTTCCCACCTCCTAAAAATGTGTATGTGATGCAGTCAGAGGTTAAAGCACAGCCCTTGTGGAAATCCCTGCTAAAAAATATTAGTGTATAGACCCCACAAATGTACATTCAAATTAATGAATCTGGCTGTTTTCATATTTAAGTAACCTTTTGCATTCACTCACCCATATTATAGAATCCTTGCCAAAATGCAGTTTAAAATTAAAATTATACTTTTTGTAATATGAAATAATTGAAACATTTCAACACTGTAATGATTCTTTAATTTTTAAATCAAAAAAATGGAAAAAAATGAAAAAAGGGAGGGAGGGAGGGAAATAGGGAAGAAGGAGGGAGGGAGGGAGGGAAATAGGGAAGAGGGAAGAGGGAAGAGGGAGGGAGGGAAGGAAGGAAGGAAGGAAGGAAGGAGGGAAGGAAGGAAGGAGAAGGAAGGAGGGAAAGTAATCCACTGATTTATTTAAATGAATTAACATTTGTAAAATTAACAATTGCCAAAAACAGCATTGGTCCAGAAAGAAAATTTAATATCCCTAGGTAACAGAAATAAAAAACTAAAATGCACCCAAGCCTTAAATATTATATACTGTTGATTACATAGACTTGACTTGTGGAAATGTACCAAAGAGCAATTAAGACAATTTTAAATAAACTTTTATTCAAATTGAAAACACAACTGTAGGTTGTATACACTCCTTTGGTGTTTAGAAGATATCATAAATTCAGTCACTTCCTCATGCCCCAGAAAATTCAGCCCATTTTTTAGAAAGGCTATTGCTTTCATATTATTCCTACCATGAAAAATGCTACCTTTTTTGGCTAATACAAAGAAACCACAATTAACAGTGAAACCATAAATACTTTCTGTGTTAACCACAAATGGCCTTTCCCATAGAGAAATGGCTTACATGTGTTCTAAATGTGTTTGGTTTCATTTTGTATGGAAGGAGCTGTGGGTATGTTTTTATCTAAGAAAAGAACATGGCATGAACATGCACAGTTTTCTAAAATGAGAAACACTCATTGAATTTAATCGGAGTTTTGTCTGGGCCGGAAATTTGGAATTAAGTTCCATGAGTGATGATTTTGGATTCTCTGGACAGGACTTTAGGGTCTACTTGCCAAACTTTCTTGGACTCTCAGTGCAACACAAGGCAGGAGGGACCTTTGCCTGTGTCACATTACTGCATCTTGTGTAACGATCGGCTGATTTCAGGAGCTCACAGCCTTCACACATTTCCACTTCATCAATTCAATTTGGGTCTGTCCCATACACAGCCGTTGACTGCTCTGGGTCAGTCTTCTGTGTGTGCCTGTCTGAGTGTAGTTGTACCTAATTTCTTCAGTGTCTTACTCATTAGGCTCAGCATCAAAGTCTATAGAAATCTGCATATGTGGATGTGAAGAATCATTTCTCTATTTGAATATAACACATGCTAGGTCATTTTTTAAAATGTCACTCACACTCTGAAAATACGTAGGAAAGAGGAAGGCCTTCTCAGAATGTGACCTTGGGCTCACTTCCGTAACTGAGCCTCCTTGCAAAGAGCCTAAATGGAAATTAAACCAAATTTTGTTCTGTAGATTTTCCCTGGTCAAATATAACATAAAATAAGAAAATCTAACTGTAAATCAGGCATTGTTCAGAATACTCTCTACTCAATTGAATTTATACCCACAAAATAACCATCTGAGCAAAAGATTTTCCCCATATAAATTATCTTCAGAAAACTTTTTATAAAAATGTGTCCTACTATAAAATGCATCTACTACTCTAATTGTATGAAGTTTATCTTAATAATCTACAGGACTATTCTAAAGAATAAAAAGGTAACCTTCTTATCAATTACAAGCTTAAAACAATAAACTGAACATTTGGAGTTTTTTTAAACCAGTTTAAAAAGAATAAAGTCTGTTCAGAAAGTTGTTTACCGTCATGCAGACAAAGCTATTGATTGAGCTATCATTTTATTGCTTTTAGAATTTGTGAATTTGTGATTACTTTGAATATGTTTATTTAAAAAAGGTAGATGATCTGTGATTCAAAAGTAGAATTCTTTGGTTGGTTGATTCATTTTCATGAGGATGAGGTTTGGAGAGGGCGTGGCAGTAAGCTGTTGCCCTGTTGGGGGCCCCATCCCCAAAGGAAGGGGTAATGAAATTATCCACAACTGTAGGCCTTTATTTATTGGAATAACTATCTCCCCTTTATTTTGAGATACATAATATACTATAATAAAACTTGGAAAGTCTTTTATTCTGCTTCCACCCAATTATCTTTTTTAAAGGTGGACTAAAAAATACAAGGTCAAAGTCACTAAAAGATACAAAAACCTGTATTAGTCTTTGGTATATTGAGAACTAGGCTGCTCTGTTTATAACCAGGGCAGCTACTACTCGATTTAAAGTTTTGTCAGATGTATAGCATTAAAAGCGTGTGTGTGATGAGACACATTACGATTTTAATTGTGGTTAAAAACTTCAGACAAAGCACATAAAAATAAAATATTAACCTAGTGAGAAAAACTGTAAACACTTCTGGTTAATCCTAAAGTGTTTCTTAAAAAGAAATTGTAAAGCAATAAAAAAAATTCCTAGAAATAATTTTAGTATAAGATGGTGTTAACAGGACAAGTTTTAAAGTTTCTAATGAAAGATATAACTAATTTGTTTTATTACATTATGTCTCACATCACCATTTAAGTCAACATAGCTTTTATAAAGATGGCAGACAGCGGGAAACAAAGAAAATAAAACAAAAGTTGATTTTAAATATTTAAATATTTCCCTCCAAAAAAAAAAATTCATCTTGCAAAATAGAACAATTTTTTTCTGCTCAATATATTTCCATCCTGGATACATTTCCATTTGCAATACTAGCAAAAGAAAGCAAATACAATTGCACCACCTATAATCAAAACTTTTTACTGTCACAAGAATGTTAAAACAATAGTATTTTACAAACACTATCAGTCTTAAAAGTGAAGTCTTAAAAATATACTCTCATCTTTTACATTCACTTTATTTATGAAATGACTGTAAGAACTTTCCTTTCAAGTTGATTCTTAAAATTCACCCAAGGGTTGCGATTCATTTTCCAAATACAAAACTTTCAGGAGGAACACATTAAGTGCTTTGTCCACCCCTATCGGTTGTTTCTTAAAGCCAGACCCATGAACTACATCAATTTATCTCTAAGACTTGCTGAAAATGCAGATCAGAAGGCCTGAGACCGGGCCTGGGAATATGCATTTAACCCTTCCTCCAAGGCTTCTGATGTGCACAGAAATCAGAAACGCCGTAGAATGGCAACTCCAGGAGCACAAGGCCTTATTAACCTTAACCTTCCGTCCTCTGCACTTGGCCCAGCAGCCGGCACAGAGCTGAGCTGAGCAGAGTGCGGTGGAAATGCATAACTGAGCCGCTGCCTGAATGAGTGTCTGAGACACGCAGGGGCGCTTCTCAGCTCCGGGCTGCGCAAGGCGTGTCCCCCTTCCTTAAATTCCTGCAGCGCACACCATGCACCCAGACCTCGGAACTTGTGGGAAGCCAACGCCTTGCTTTGTATGCTTCCAAACTGAACTGCCATCCCAACTAGACAATAAATTCCTGAAGGATAAGGTTTGAATTTAGAGTTTTGTTTTTTGGGTTTGTTTGGTTTTGGTTTTGCCCATTAAACATTCACTATATAAATATTTATTGAGCACTTAATGCTAAATACCGTGTCTAGAATTGGACACATAGCAAAGAATAAAACAGGTGTATTCTCGGACCTCTGGGAACTTGGTAACTCCTGGAAGAGTGTTCAGGAGGGATGACCCCACTACCTAGGGAGCAATTTGGACATTTTGGTGAATGTTTTTGTCTCCTAGGATAGTTGTGTCAGAGAATTTACAAATTACACACATATTATTTTATTATATACCTTCCTTTTGTATTTCTTATGTATTATAATTACATCATTACAGATATTCTAAAATGATGTGTGTAGTTGGGAAAGTATTACCTATGAATTTCATTTAAGAGTACTAAATTAGGCATCACAAAAGATATATTACCAAAAGGGGGCATTGGGTCTAATATGGTTGAAAATCACTGCCCTGGTGAATATTCTAACATTGTTAACTTGAAGATTCCCTTAGCATAAGCAAAGTGATATTTACAAAGTATTTGATTAATAAAAAAACATATAACAATGGAATAAGTAATATAATTTCACCAACAACCTCCTAATTCTACTGTAAACTTCCCTTTAGTTGATAAAAGTTTTCACACAGTTTTCAGACACATACATTAGTGGTCTGTGGTTAAATACTATGTCTACATGATAGTAGGTAACCAAAAAAATTAAAGGTATATCATCTATATTAAGATGGCTGATTAGCACCTACTCTATTACCCTGATTTAGCAGAGTAATAGAATTCACTAGAATTTAACAGGGTAGTAGAATTTGCTAGAATGCTAAATCACAGGTACACTAAGTTTACCTTCTTTATAAGAATTATGACTCTGCAAAATCTTTAAACGATTGTCCTGTTCTGACTTAATTGGTGATGAAATGTGCCTCATACAGCTCTTGTGTTTGCAAATTCAGGTACAGCAGGAGAAATCAGTCTTTAACATCAGGAGATACCCTATCAGTAAATGAAGAGGCAAAAATGACACCAAGTAATAGTGAAGTGGTGACCCAGTATCGTTCCAACAAGCTTTTTATCACCATGCTGTGTGAAGACTATCACTATAGAAGGAATGGCCCTTCTCACCTAAGCCATCCCCCTCCAATCAAACCTTTTCATGAGCAGTAACCACCGGAATGCCTATAATTTGGCTTGCTAGAATGACTACAGATTTATAGAAAGAGTTTTAAATAAACACAAATAATTTAAAATGCATTAAGTAGGAAATGCCTCCTTGGACTTAAACTAGATTGTAAATTTTACCAAAAATGTCAGAAAATATTTGTAAGTCTTATTTTTTCCTTTCTGCAAGAAAAGTGACATCCATATCACTTCCCTCAGCACATGAACAGCTGTACATCACTGAAAACTTTTAAGAAATAGTAAATAGCTTTTACTAAACTAAGAGATCTTGAGTGTAAAATAAATTGTATAAAATGTGGGATTTTTAAAAACTATTATCTCAAGAGTTTTGATTTCCTGGGCCACAACTAATTTAATATATGCTTTAATTAAACCATCCCTTTATATGTAATCAATAAAAAACTGAAATAATGGATACAATATATTAAGACACAGGCCTAGAACAGTATGACATTTTAGGCCACAAACATGTCCATGTATTAAATTCAGGGTTATTCCCTTTAAAAGTGTGATGTGGAACACAAGGCAAAACTCCTATATTATGCACAGCGGTATCTAAGCTGTGTCACTGTATGTCATACACAGATGCTCAGAATTCTGCAATACTGGATTGATTTTCAATTATTTTAATACCTCTACCTATTGCTATTATTTTTGGTCTGAGCTCCTATATACAACGGAGCAACCATGGAGACTGTGGAATACTTCAGAGCAATTTATTCCTTGTCAGAGTGGTACAGGGAACTGGAAAATTTGGGAAGTTTATAAACCACAATGAGTCCTATTTCAGCTCAGTCCACCATTCTGTCTGCTTCAGCCTCGGATTTCCAATCTCTTCCTTTCCTTCCTTCCCTTGGGAGGATAATGGGAAAAAGAGAGTTTATGTATTTCCACGTGAGTTTCCCAAAAAGAGAAAAAATAACAACAAAGGGGGAAAATGAGAGTCATAATCACCAGCCCCATTTCACTCTCAGCTTAGGTGGCCTTGACCCCAGAAGCAGGATCCCACTGCTTCAACTGGGATCCAGGAACAAAAGATGACCCATCAAGAAAGAGTAGATCGGGCTTCCCTGGTGGTGCAATGGTTGGGAGTCCGCCTGCCGGTGCAGGGGACACGGGTTCGTGCCCCGGTCCGGGAAGATCCCACATGCCGCGGAGCAGCTGGGCCCGTGGGCCATGGCCACTGGGCCTGCGCGTCAGGAGCCTGTGCTCCGCAGCGAGAGAGGCCACAGCAGTGAGAGGCCCGCGTACCGCAAAAATAAAAAATAAAAAAATAAAAAAGAAAGAGTAGATTCAAGGTCTTTGTATCCACACCAACCACAGAACCCTGGGGAAGGGCAAGAGTGTGCACAGGGCCATGACCGAGGCTGAACTTTGTGTTAGGGTGAGCTACTTCACAAAGTGGTCCTCATTCCTTAAAAACACGTGTATTTCTGAAGGTTCAGAGGAAAAATGTAAAAGGGCAGCCACCTTGTCCAGGTTTGAGCGAAAACATAGTTTTCACTGTCAGCCACTGAGGCTTCAAGCCCTGCATCCCCTCTTTCTTTAAGTTCACCTCCTGCCGCTTTCTTCCTCACTGTCTGTGATGGACATCTTACGGTTCTTAACTCTGGTTTCCTTCATACGTCAGCTTAAATCATTTCCTCAGGGAAGCATTCCCAACTCACCACACTGAGATGGCTCCCCTGTCATAAACCCTGCACTTGCTCTTTAATAACAGCTAGTACACCTGTGTTTATTCAAAGTTTAACTTTTCTGAGAGACTGCAAGTTCACGAAAGCAGGGACCACATCCTTGTGAAGCACCACTATATTTCCGATGCCTATTTCTTACACAGAATGGGTGTTTATTAAAGTATCAGTTGAAAGAGTGAATTTTAGTACCAGCTGATGACAAATATTCTCTGCCACGGTACCCTGTAATAAACTCGGCAAACAACGAGCGACAGTGCCACAGACGATATGGATTAACTATAACATTACTCTAAAGACCAAAGTTCTTAACATCAAACCCTACAAATGCTCCACGTTCATCTCTCACCATATTTCTCTTGCAATCTGCTATCTAATGACACAGTTCTTTGCATGCATTGTGGATTCCTTTACCACTGCGGGTGTTTTAAGGGGCTATTTCCTTTGTTCAAAATGTGATCCCCACACCCATCTTGTGTCTGTCCTTCACAGTCCTTCTCTTGGTTGAATTTTGCATTTACTTCTCCAAGCTTTCAATTTTCCACCAGATTGTGTGCTCCATGAAACTGGGACAACATGTCCTTGTGGTCTCTGTTGTATCTGAATGCCTAGCACAACGTAGGCACCTGGTAAATACTGTTGCATGATGGAATGAATGAACAAATGAATATATTCCACTGTGGCTAAATCATCCAATTGAAACTACCATCTCCTTAGTAGTATTTATCGCATTATCGCCTTTGGGACTGGGAACTGTAAATTCTTCCATTTCTCATCAAGATGAAAGAAAGCCAACGTGCCACCTATTTCATAATTGTCCCCCTTTATCAAGTCAGAATTTTCCACAGATATACATGGGGTTTACCAATTCCTGATTTCTCCAAGAGTATGCCTCGCCTAGGGGAATGGTTTGTCTTTGCTTCCATGGCTTTGGCATTATAACCTTGAATTGTGGTCTGTCACGCTCAATGGTCCTTGCTATTGGTTCTTAGCAGATATAAGCTAAATGACTACGCCTTTAAAAATGGGTCCTCAGGACTAGCTAAAGGTGGTTTTGTTTAAGAGCTGTGTCAGGCCAATGCATTCAAAAATATCCAAATACTCACGTTTTATGGGAGGCCTACTCTCTATCACACACCAGCCTCACTGTTACCTATTGCAGGGTAGATGATTGGAATTGGTATTTTGATTTCTTGCCTCAAAACGGTAATGCCTGACATCACCTCTCATCAGAAATATCTAAAATTGATTTCTTAAAATGGAATGAAAGTGACTTTATGGATTACACAATGGGAGGCTAGACAGTGAAGTAGACTCGGAACAAATAGATAAAAATTTACTTTGCTTAATCTCAGGAGCCCTCTGGGTGTGGGCCACTTGACAGTATGAGGCTCATTTGCTAGCATTTCTCTGTTTTTGCTGTTTGAAACCACAGGTCATCTTAAAGTAAATGTAATCAGTTGGTCTATCCAGTAGCCGTTTTGCTGATCTGGGCTCGGTTGTGACAGAGTATGTGGGAAGTTGACTTTGGTCACCAAACCCAAGCTATTCAAAACTGCTGATGTGCAGATGCAGGTTTACTTATAGGCATATGTCAGAGGCACACTGCGTGCTCTGGCTCCAAACAGAGGGGTTTCAGAGTTGTTGGCTCCCTAGCTTGCAATTTAAACCCTGGAACAAAAGTATTCTTCTGGGTCATGTGGGTGCAGTGTTTGCAAGCTTTAAGTTGTTTAAGCTGAGTTGCCCCGCAAGGCAATTACTGGCACCATTTCACTATCTTTCTGCTCTTTTGATGTGGTATGTATTTTGTTTGAGGCATTTGCCTAATTTAGGAGGTACAGGGATTCTGTTAGGATTACCCCCTAGTCCTCCTAGGTTTGGGGAATGGGCAGTCTCTGTGCAAACCACAGATGCCACTGCATAAACTGAAACACTAGTAAACAAAATTGTACATCTAGAATAATGGAACCAGCATCTAGTAAGGAAAGTTGATGTCTGCAGATTATAGGACCTTACCCCTCCTTAAGTTATTACACTTTGCACCACTTCTCTGGTGAGACTTATAAATAAAAGTTTCAAATAACAACAACAAAAAAACACTCTGCTTTTAGATTCACATGTGAAAGGTATAAGAGCAACTCTGTGCCCTTATTGTCCAAACTTTGCAAAGATATTGTGGCCCAGGGAAGAAGGTTTTCAAAGTGTTAGCACACAACTCTTCACTTGGAAAAGAGTAAGGCAGGTGGATCTCAGAGCTGCATGAGTAGAAGTAGAACAAGGCCTGGAGAATGAGCTAACATGTCCGTAGCAACAGGTCAGTACCTGCTATTTCCCTTGCTTTTAAATTACATCGGGGTTGGGCCTTGGTGAAAATCTGAAGGCCTGTGGGCACTGGAGAAGGGACGCTTTTAAGCTTCATGACCAAGGAGGCTTCAAGGTAGAAGTGGACCATATTGATGCTCAAAAGTAGAGTTGCGTTCAAAGATCAATGAGGGCCATTCCTTACATATGAATAAAGACAATTATGTTTTAGTTTTTTTCTCTTTTCAATGAAACTTCATTTTTGAAAAGCAAAGTGTGGACAGACAGACTTTTAAAACAAGTTATAAGAAATGAACCTATTTTCTTGATCTATTTCAAAAGAATTCATTTTGCTTCATTGGATTTGTCCTAACATAAAAATTCAAGTCATTAATCTAACTTTTTGATACCCTAGTGATGAACATCAATATGAATACGTTAAACAATTGTGCTTATTCAAATTTGGGGCATGCATATTTTTATTAATGTGCACTATTAATAATAATGGTCCCAAACATGCTAACTTGGCTTTTCTTTGCAAAGTGATTTAATCATTCTCACATTCTCAGTACCAGCGATATCATTCATTAATCTCATTTTTTTTTTAAATTCATAACTTTTCAAAAAAGCCTTTGCCTCAAAATATCTAGTTGCTACTAATATGAATTCAGGAAGCATGGAGTTAAAGGAGTTGGCTTTTTTTTTCTTAAATCTGAACAATTGGAATCAGCAGTTTGCATTATTTTAAAAATGAATGCTCAGAATCAGCAATTTTCTTTTTTTTTTTTTAAAGATCTTGAGGGTTTTTTTTATTTAAAGTGGAAAACTACATTAAGTGCAAGGCAGCCAACAAAGAGGCAGCCATAAAGCCTAAGTATTCCTAGAGTTATAAAATACGTCCATTGTGCCAATTCCACTGCTAACAATGAAGTTTTAAGCATTAATATGCCTTCATTGCAGTTTTAATGCCTTAATATTGACTCTATAGCTCTTTTGGGTAATTTTGCTTTCTCTGGTACTTGAAAGGTGATGATGTCAGCGTTCTTCACACTGATTCATATGCAGGTTGATGAAGCTGAGTTATTTATTGAGTTCCATTATATTTTCTATAAACATTAGTTCTCAATAAACAGAGACATTTAGCTGAGGGTTTATTTATTAAATAGGTACTGTACAGATGGTTTTGCCACACATGATGTGCTGCAGAGGATATTACTCAGGAATAATCAGCTGTGTTATAGCTTGGCTAAATTAATAAGATGATAATGATGAAATTGATGCTTTTGAGCTAGGCTTGGTAAATGGTTTTTGCATAAACAAACTGATAAATTTGAGAAGCAATTACTTGCTTGTCAAAGATAAAAACACAACAGGGCCCATTTATAGTTAGGTCCTATTTATTTTTAAAGATTGTACCAGATTTTATGTTTAATATGCTGCAATTAAAAAATAATACTTAAATGAAGAAGAATAAAAAAAACAGCCTAACTTTCTGAGTTCTCCTTCAAATCTGAAGAAGCAATGTTGCTTGATTAGACAGCAAGTAAACTTTTTTGTTGCATCTGAAGGGAAAATATATCTGACAAACAGCAGGGTAACATTCCACATAAATTTTTTAGTCATGTAGGCATGTTTCAAAAACAGCTGATTGACACTATTACTATTCATCCCGCTACTCCAATTCATCCCCTTCCCTAGACACACAAACACTCACTTAATAAGGTGACCTACAAAAACTTTTTTATCTGGTTCCCAAATAGCAAAGGACATGTTTAACCTAGCATACAGTGTTCTATAAATGGTACAGAATTCATCCATTCTCTTCAACCAAAGTCTGTTTAATTGTTACTTGGAGCCTGAACATGAAAAATACATGCCTATTGATGAAATTTACAGATACAATTTTATTACATAATGCTAGCTTTTTGCACATAAAAGTCAGAACTGGCTTCCAAGATCAAGGAGACATTAGCTTCCCTCCCCAGCTTTAACCGAATCTTAAAAGATTCTTATTAAATCACACACTCAGGGGCCACCTATTAGTCCTGAACATGCTGTATATATTCCATTAGTATCACTATGAGCTTTACATTAAATATATTGTTTATAGTTCTGTGTGTGTGTATGTATTTTTAACTATACAGGAAGAACAACAGCCTACAGATAATCTTTATATATTCTGCAGTATCTTATCAAAAGCTATTTCACACTAAATGACAGTTCTCATTTTTCTTCTCCTTTAAAGAGCTTATGATTACCAAAGATAAGTAGTAGCATATTTTTACTACTTGGGTATATTTAATGGTATCTGCAATGAACTATTTGTCATACAGAAAGAGAATTACATGCAAAAAAATTAAATATCTTAATTCTAAATATTGAGATTCAAAACTTTCATAATTATATTTGTTTTTAAAAAGTTAAGTAACGGGGAGGAGAGCAGCACTCTTCAAAAGTATAGCATGAAATCATCAACTGTGAGATGCTGTCAGATATCTGTCTCATTAAAATAGGCACCTTCTTTGTCTTGTTAAAAGAGTACTTTGATGTCCTTCATTTAAAAATATGTTAACTTAAAATAAGTTAATGCTGTGACTGTTAAATGCAAGCCATGGTGTTAGAATGGGTATTGTGTATTTTATTGTTTGTGTGAAATAAATGAGTTACAGCAAAATGCTATGTATGTGCATGGTAGAAATTCTGTCCCTCTGGGCAGCTCAAAAAACAAGATTATTTGCCTTCTCAATTATTGCCAATAAGAACAAAAATATAATGATCACAAATAAATAAGAATAGGCAAAACTGTTTTAAAATACATAGCAGATTTCTATCACAGAAATTCATAATATATTGGTTTGATATCAGACTGCCTAATGCTTTGTTATAAAAGTTCAGTTGTGATTTTCTCCTCCTAGTTAATTGGAAACAACTGCTCCCCAGGACTAATTACAACTCCATCTAAAACAAAGGCGAGCACAAATATGTCTTAAGGGAACATGAAAACTTTGAAGGTGAGGCCCATACACTGAATTAGGGGATGAAATTGAAAACCATTCTCTGAGCTTTGCTTTCTAGAGACTGTTGCAATAAGCATTAAGGAAATAAATCCAATGAGTCTTTTAGTGATGATATCAAGAGGCATGAAAGCATAACATATTGAGATTCCTTAGTGAATCCCACATTGATCAGCTTACAAATCAATTACTGTTAATAGAAATTCTGTGTTGGGTCTGCAATATCATATGCTTTACTGAAAATAATTTTTGGTAAGTGCTTAGCAGAAACTTCTGTGCTTGAAACTGATTTGAATTATCCAACACAGCACTAATACACATGTGGACTCGGCACTAAGCTATAATCTTGGTAGGAATCTTGCCTTACATGTACCATTTAGCTCACAATTCAAGATATTTTAAATTACCTATAAAATTAAAGGATGAATGAGAACAATGGAACGTCTGAGTTTCTTGTTCTGCTATTAAAGATTGCAATATCTGAATTGATTTCCCTTGGTTTCAAATGTATATGGTCCTATAGCACAAACCTGAGCATCTGGACTTCCCCTCGCCTTTGGTAAATACCCTGCAATGGGGATTCCTAATAAAACACAGCACAGTCCTACAACTAATACAAGTGTTATTTGGTTCTAATTCTAAAAGGATTTGTAAAGGTTGGCTATTTATTTCATTGATAGTCTAATGTTCAAAAAAAAAAGTGTGATGTTGAACTAAGGAAATATATCTCTGCAAATTACAACATGAAATTTGTCATATTTGTGAAGTTGTTTCTAGTCATTATTCAGGTGACAAAAATCTCTAGGGAACTAGTCAAGTCAAAGTTGATATACAGAGAAAGAGAAAGCATTCTACTACTCAGAAATCTTAAATAATTTTAGAACTTTAAAATTTTATTCAGTCTATGTACATTTTTTGTCAGTCTATGTATATTTTTGTCAACATATACTAATTTATCATCACCATTTGCTACATTTAATAGTCCTATTTTAAACATTAGTAACTTATTCAAATAAATAATCAAAACAAGAATCAAATTAAGCTCTTTTTTAGACAAGTTTTGACAGATATTTTTGGGTTTATAATTTTAAAATAGTACTTTTTTGAATTTTCACGATAAATTATATTTTGAAAAAAAGCAAAACACTTGGAAACATTTACCCAGTTCTAGTACATATAAGTAAAACAGTTCTAACGCTATATTTATTTGCAATATCAAAATATAGTCATGGTTTTCATATTTCTGAAATTCTCCCCTTTGTCTTAATTTTATCGGTTAGGCTAATCAAAACCACGTTCATTAAATTATTAATTCACATGAAATAAAGAACACTGGATTTAGCGGTAATGAGACTATGAACTCTAACGGAGAACACAGAAATTCCCCTTATAAACACACACTGAAGCAGGCTCCTCGGTTAGGAAGCTAAATTATGCCGATTACAAAGCAATTGTGTAAAATGGTTTGCATGGATTGGAACACTAAGCAACCATTTAAAATGCAAGTGGGAGAATTTCAAAGGCACCAAGTAGAACAGAATTATAAATTCTTGCCACTTTGCCTCTTAAAAATCTGTCTCTTTCTTATTTACTCCTCACTTCTCTTCTAGATGTCAATATATGTCTCCTACAGGCTGAGAATGCATTCATTCAGTCATTCATTCACTGTTTCTTTATTTTATGTATTTACTGGGTACCTAATATGTGCCTTGCAGAGTACCCAGTGCTGGGGATGGTAAAATGAATCAAGTAAGGGTCCTATTCTCTAGAAGCTCAGAACAGTGGGGAAGATGGACAGCAGAGTGTAAGAGAAATGTATCCCATTGCAATTGAGTTAAATACACCATGGAAGAAAAACCCATTGACAGGTAGCCATAGAACCAGTATGCTCAGCGCTTTTATGTACATGAAAATGGCGGTATCATAAATCCAGGGAGAAAACCGGGAACATGAAGAAGTCTAAGGTTGAACTGATAAAAGAAAGTAGTGGACACCCAAGCAGATGTTCTTTCATCTGAGAACATTCCCTGGAATCAGGAAGGAGAAAGTGGGACCAACAGTCCAGTTCTAAATTGCAAGGGGATATGGGAGTGGGAAGGGAAATAAGACAGTGATGATGGACACATGACTAAAATTCTTTTTGGTATTGAAAACCTGTAGATATTCCAGGAGTAGGTATTATTTTTCTGCTTATATCCCCAAAGACTTCTTTATCTTAGGCAGGGGAGTTTTCCATCATCTGTTGTTGGAAAGGAAACTCTTGAAGGGCGGGGCAACAATGATTTCTCCCCTCCCCCAACTGATTCCTCTGCTTCTCTGCTGAGACTCCCAACAAGGGTGCCAACTAGTGCCAATTGTCATGATGTTTGAGACGTAGACACCTGTCTTCTAATAACTGGACTGAGACCACCAATTCATTTCACACAGGCCATCAAACAGACATCAACTAGTAATGGCCTATATTTACTACCAACCTGGGCTCCAGCCAAGGCCTTCTCCAAGGAACTGCTTTAGCATTCTTGATGACAAATAGCAAGTTCAACGGATGTTCACCCCCCTCCAATAAACGGCCCAGTGGCTGTAACAATAAGCGCCACTAAACAACCATGGTTCTCTCTCATTTTCTATGTTATCTCCATATTTAAACTTGGTAAAGTCAGCATCTCCTAAGCAAGTATTTTTAATACCTATTGAAGTGGAATGCAGATTAAGACTCATGTACAATTTTTTAAAATATGGAAATTAAATTTACATATTCATGTCCCACCATAAGATGAGGAGGTAAAGAGGGCCTGCTGTATGTTAAATTCCAAGAGGCGAAATAAACAGTATCAACATCAGGGATGCATGAATTCCATGTAAAGTATTTTATAACCATCTGCATATTGTAGTTTTCTAAAATAATCTTTAAAGTAACTTTAGAGTACTTAAGGAGAAGTAGATTCTTTGATTCCCATATATAATTCAGACCTTAAAGGGGATTTGTGTTTCTTTCTCAAATGTTAATCCAGTTTGTCAAAAATACAAAAGAAAAAGTGGTTTAGAGCAAATGAACGTATTCTAAGAAATTAAAAGATAAAGTCCTAAAGAAGTACAGGTTATAGCTTCAGCAATAAGAAATAGGGTTGAAGAAATAAGTTAGGGTCAACTAAAGGATTTGTTGGGTTGCGGGTGTTTTAGGAACATCAGTCTAACAGTATAAAGTATTAATGATGGAAAAAGATTGGAGGCAGGAAGGGCAGTTAGGAGATAGTGACAGTTGTCCAAGTCAAAGTTAGGAGGTGTTTTAGAGTTTGTTGGTTGAAAAGGAGAATTAGGAAAGAGATTGCAGATTTAGGAACAATTTAGATATGATTTGCTTGGCAGAGAAGGCAAAGGAGGAAAGAGAATAAAGTTGACCCTAAGATGTACCTGGATGCCCTCAAGATGATGAGCTAGGAAGAAAAAAGTTAACAACAACAACAGCAAAAGCATCGGACGTATAGATGCCAAGTGGAAGGTAAGCTCAGTGGGAATAATAGGCATGTCAAAGTGCTGGAGAGACAGGCAAGCACAGCTATATTTCTACCTGCTTTGAGAGTCATAACAATGAGGATGACGTAATAATGAACGTAATAATGAAAGACATAATAATGAAGCACAGGAGGTAGATGGAAATGCGAGACTGCAGAGCTAGAAGAGATAGACAGAGATCCTTAGAAACACAACCCAGTTCCTGCCCTCAGAAGCACATTATCTAACCATGAAAAGAATTCTGCATCTTCATGACAGCACCAAAAAGTAAGAGTTAACAAGAGGGATATGTTAGTAACACAAAAACATTTAAATATATATTCATTTATTCTCTATAATGTAATATCTCTAATTTTACTATCCTAGAATTTTTGGAATTCTGACTCATGAAAGCTAAAGCCTCTCAGATATCACTATGGAGCACTGACTCTCAAACAAAAATAGTCTTGTTCCCCAGGGAACATTAGGCAATATCTAGGGATGCTTCTGGTTGTCACAACTGAGAGGCGATACTGGCATCTAGTGAGTAGAGGCCAGGGATGCTTAACAAAACATTCTACAATGCACAGGACAGCCGCCCATAGCAAAGAATTATGTGGTCCTAAACATTAATGCTAGCAAGGTTGAGAACCCCTGTTATAAAGTTACTTCAGCACTTTGCTTAATATTATCTAAGATACTTGACCAGGAGAGTTCACCAATGAGAAGAGCTAATATATTCACCTGACTTTTATTTGAGTGTTTAAGACAGTCATTCAAGATACAAAGAGGACACTAGAATTTTCTAGGGTAATTTCTATCATAAAGTAATATCCATGGCAATTTGGATAAGTACATAGTTTTAAGCACGCAGTTAAAATTTCAGGTATTTAAAATGTCCAACATTTTCTGTTGTAATTGTGTTTTCTACGTTTCTATTTTCCAAAATTCCATTAACCAGTTCATTCTTCACAGTTCCAAGCTATTAAAATGTTAAGATAACTTAGTAGCTACAGACATTTACCTCAGCTGACTTCATTGCTAACTTTTCTCTTTAATATCATATAACCTCTCCAGCACTTAACTTCCAGAACGCCCTGACTACTTGTTTTGTTATTTATGTCCATGGGGCTCTGGGAACACTTATCCTGTTTTTATGCAGATTTCTTTTGGTGATGCTGCTGTCATTGTGTAAGAGTGCCTTCAACTCAACCCTCTCACAACGAAGCCGGTCACAGAATGACTTCACATCTGTGATTTATAGCTTACAAAACACATCCATGACAGCATCTCCCTCTTCAGGACAGCCCCGTGATACCTCATTGTACCTCACAGCACGTGTCGGGAAGAGAAACACAAACAATGCATAGAATGGGAACCGTTCATTGACTAGCGCTGGGTGCCCAGCGTTGTACTAAGAACTTTGCTGCTTTGTACCATTTTATCTTAAAACAATCCAACCCTATTTTCTTGTTTTCAGATGAGAAAGCTTAACCAAGTCTGAGAGAACTGAAGTGACTTGCCCAAGATTACTTGGAGACAAGCCAGGAAACGAGAGGTATCTGATCCCATAGCCCTTTGGATCTAAACCACTTTGCTTTTTTCCTTCTCTAGAATGTGCCCAGCTCTGGATGGTGTACAATCAGGTTGCCAGCCCATGCACACAGAGAACAAGGAATCTGATACAGGACAGCAAAAGTTGAAGGACCTCATCCCGCTGACCCTTCTGATTCTTCTCCTCACCCAACTGCCTGAGAATTGGACCCCTGACACATGGCACTAATTTGCTGTAGCATGTGTATTCCACAAAGTTTGGTTGTTAATTTCAGACTTCCATTACAGGTCTCCTCTTGCCATCATGGTATCTTAATCTCTGTACCATTTTACTAAAAATGATTCAAAACAAAAGCAGTTAAAGCTCATTATAGGTAAAGAAAATTTTTTTAAGTTCACCAACTTATGCTATCCACACAACAGAAAATGAAAGCATTTTCTTGGTGTCTGTTTCCAAATGAAATCTCTTTCATATCACATGTACTGCTTTTGAGAATCTACAATGACATACAATCACATATGCCGGCATGCCATCCTACGGAAAATATCCGTTCAAAGAAATAAGGCCGGGGCTTTGTCATAGCATGGGATGCTTAGTAGATGATGACTAATAATATTGATAGAAATAACAATGCTCTAATAAATTTTTATTACCTTTCTTCTGGTTAAGAATATCACTTACACACACATGAACATGTGTGTGCATGTGTGTATATGGTGTATGTCTACTTTTTATAGAGCTTCTAAATAAAATTGGAGAGTATCCAATCCAGGAAGCTCTAATGTCAATCTTTATTTTACAAGCTCCAAAATGCATATCACAAGAAATTGTCATTCACCATGACACTTCACATGTACTGCATTGTTTTAATAGAAAAATCTAAAGTTTCATTATGTTAATGTTGAGCAATGAAAATAAAACATCACAAAAAAATAAGCACTTTTTGGTGATTGGCTATAGCAATTTTCTGTCAGCTTCAAGCACAATAAAAGCACATTGAATGGGAACGGAACAAATGCTAGGAACCCAGCAGCACCAAAACTGCTTTACTGGATCCCTAGAAATCTAGTATTAATAAGTGTCAGCCCCAATAAAATACAACTTACCCAATAAATTATGTAATAATGTAATTGTTTCAGAGAAGAATTTATAGAGTCTTCCTATATACAAATGCTGAAAGCAATCTATCCAAATAACATTTTCTCATTCGAAGTGATACAGTGACTTGTTTAAAATTTAATAACTAATTTAGGTCAAATTCAAAATAGAGGACTACTACAGAGCACATGCAACACAGAAGCTCATCGGTAACTTTGTTGATTTTTTTCTTTTGTAGGTAACACAAAAATAGACTTGATACACTAACAGGAGAACCATCTAGCACATGACCATCCTGCAGACAAAGAAAAAACTAGCCACATATACAATAGTGTTGTGAATAAGCTTACATTTTTTCTGTATCCAGACACATATTTATTGGGCAATTAACTGAAAATGTAGATTGGTATAAGAGGGAAGTGTAGATTTAGCTTAATATAAAATATCTTAATCTTAGAAAGTAAACTATTTCTTCTAATATGTCAAAACTTACATATTTAGAAGACTTTATTCATATTTTTTCCTATTTTTTATTTAAAGCTTATTTATTACAGCAATTCTATTTGAAATGAAGCAAATATGTGTCGTGTAGTGTGGTGTGCTAACCAAGATATAATAATTATAATAATTATATATAAAAATATATATAAATATTTATTGAATTATACTTAATACATTTATACCAAAATGCCCCAGAGTAGACCACTATATGAAGATGGATAAACAGCCTCCCCCTATAATGTTCTAAACTTCAAAATATACATCCATTCATTTAAAAATTACTTGAAAAGAAAGAAAGGACATGCAGACTAGGTATGAGTCAACAATTTTCTTTATTTTTTCAACAGATTATCCAGGTAATAAAATTTATAGAGCATTTTCTAGATGATTAAAAGATGTTTTAATCTACCTTTCCTGAGTCAAGTGAATATACTATTCTTGAATATCTTACCCTTTAATAAAAAATATCTTGAAATACTGGTAAATTTCATTAAATTTTGTCTATTTTATGTCAGAGTTTAGATTTTGCCCAAACCCTGACTGTTGAAACTGTGATTTTCCTTTACTATTCCACTTCTTTTATATCCCCAGAACAGAGAGTGTCCAGTAACAGCAAAATCTGAAATGATTGCCCAGACTGGCTTTATAACACGTCTTTTTATATATCTGGTTTTTGTTCTGTTTTGCCTTTTGTTAATCGCTGATGAGTATTTTGCTGAAGACTTACATGAATAAACCTCCACTTCTAGTTAGGGTTTATAGGCAATAGGGGTCTGTATTATATTCTACATGTTTTACAGCACACTGAATTGCAAGATAGCTATTTTTTCCCAATCTTCTGAGAGTATCTATGTTGTTATAAACTTCAATGCCTGAGTGTTCCTGATTGGTCCTCTTACATTCATTTTATAGAAATGGGTACTTTCCACTCTCCAAGAGGGCAAGCATCATCTAATGTATGACATATGACCTCTTCTCAAGGGTTCATATGATATGCAGGAAAAAAAAAAAAAAAGAGCGTACACCTTGCAAGAGTGCTAGAATTTCTTTTGGGTTTTGGGACCCCTGGACCTTTTTAGTCCCAATACCCCTGCTCCTCTGAGGGCAGAGGCAGTTCTGCGGCCACTACGCTGACATTGCCCACACCCTTGGCTGCACATCCTGCTTGAGTCCGTGCAGGTCTCTCTTTGTTCTGTTGTCTGTACAGACAACAGTCACCCGACTGTGTAGAAAAAGTGCTAGACTGGAGCTGTGAGCACATAAGTAAAATACTGTTGAACAGTGCCTAAGGAAATAGAAGACATTATTTTAAATTATCTCGATCATAATATCCACGTGAAGATTTGGCAATATAGTGGCAAAAAAAAATCTCAAAACCAGTTATTCCTTTTAAATAAAAACAAAAATGAGAAACAGTAACTATTAGAAATCCCACCTGGTGCTTTTTCTGTGTTAATGATGCTTCTTAAATTGCATGTGGGTAAATGGTAATTTTGTCTCACACCATTAAAAACTAATGGAACCCTTGATGATAAGAAATGCCATAGCTAGCTTGTTGGAAAATGTTTAATTAATAAAGTAATAAAATTATTGTAAACTAGTGCAGTTTCAGGGAGAATTCATTGGGATATAAAACAGATAAAACATCCTAGATAGTTTGTATAGGAAATAAACATTACTACATAAAATACCATATAAAGTTAAAGGGGTTTGTGTCACATAGAATTAAAATTAGCTATTATACTAACAAAAAAAACATCATTTTTTCAGGGAAAAAATGCTAGAGAACGTAGCCTATAAAAAGCTGTTTTTAATCATCTAAGAAAGTATCTAAATTACAAAACAAAAGGAAGGTTATTGTATTTTTCCATAAGTTGGAACTCAGAATTTAGGCATAATTATATGTATAATAAACTTAAAAATGATCAAACAACTGGTTAAAATGAAAACATGAAGTCATTCTCCTGCCTTTTAATTCCTTAGATTTAGGTTGATTCTTTAGATTATCTCCTACACTTTTCCCAGTGTGCTTAACATTTTTGTCAGACCGTGAAACTTGCTCAAGAATCCCAAATGAGGAAGATTCTAAAGTGTCTTTTTTTGTTCATTTAGGTGTAAGTCACTAAATAATGAAAATTCTAACCGTCGGCCCAGTCTTTCGTTGACTCTGTAGTATAGCATTAATCCTTTTTAAATTCTTTAATCCTCTTTAGGATTTATATTACACTAAGACAAATACTACTGTTTATAAGGGACACAAATTTAATGTCCTCACAAACATTAGGAACATTGGGGAATCTTCAGTCAAGAAAAAAAATCTCAATAAACTAAAGGACTTTACAGCTTAAATTGCCCGTTTCACGGTGATAGTGAAAGTTGCCTTAGTAATGGTTGTGGTCTCTAGTTTCTCAGTACCTGTAGAAATAATACTGATTTTTAGATCTTTCCTAATTCAAGTTTTCATGTATTCATTCACGCAAGCTCGGATGCATGCGTTCCTTCATTAATACCAAAAATATAACTGAGCAATTTCTGTGTTCCAAGTGTGGCTACAGGGAAGGCACAGCAGTAAACAAGACAGAGGTCACTACCCTCATGCAATCTATACTTCAGTCCTTACTTCCATTTTATTGTGAAATTAGATGAGTTTCTCCTTTTTTAGAGACCATCTCACAATCCTTCCAATTGCCTATGTTACATTTTTTGTTAATAAACTAATTATTTTTTAATTTTCACTTGACCTTTTATCCCTAGTTGTTTTTTTTTAAATTAAAACTTACTCTACTTATAATCTTGAGGAAGAAGAGGCCTCTTTTAGCAGATCTCTAAATTAAAAATTGTAAGGAAAAATTTGACTTCAATATATGAGGAACTTTTCATAATCAATAAATAAATGACAACATAACAGAAAAATTAGCAAAAAACTTTAACAATTTGTAAAAGAGAATACGGAAAAGAACAATAAACATAAGATAAACATCATTAAAAATAAAAGATAGGGCTTCCCTGGTGGCGCAGTGGTTGAGGGTCCGCCTGCCGATGCAGGGGACGCGGGTTCGTGCCCCGGTCCAGGAGGATCCCACATGCTGCGGAGCGGCTGGGCCCATGAGCCACGGCCACTGAGCCTGCGCGTCCGAAGCCTGTGCTCCGCAACGGGAGAGGCCACAACAGTGAGAGGCCCGCGTACCGCAAAAAAATAAAAAATAAATAAAAGATACCCAAATTAGAGTAGCTATGAGGTTTTTTTGCTATCTCACAGAGAAAGAAAAAACAAAAGTTGATTATACCAAGATAGGTAATAACACGTGGATTAAAGTACTCTCATCCTTAGTTGGCAGTACAGCTTAAGGTGTTAACTTGAAAATACTTATGAAAATTAAAAATATATGTAACCTTTGACCCAACAGTTCCATTCAGAAATTTATCAAAATGAAAGAATGGAAAAAATACATAAATAAATGTATACAAGAATATCCAAAGCAACATTGTTAGTTGAAAATTTAGAGGAAAAAATTAATAAGGGACCGGGTGAATAAGTTATACATATATAAAATTAAAACATATTTAAAGACTATCTATATATCTGCCTGGAAAGATATCCATAACATTGGTAATTGAGAAAGGCAGTTTATGGAAAACCATGCATAATTTGATACCATTAAAAAATACATGTGTGTATATATCTGGAAGATACAACCTAAACTTTAACCATTGTTTCTAGTGATGGAATTATGGTAGATTATAAGGCACTCTTGATTTTCCATTTTATACATTTCTTTTTTGTTTCTCTATTGTTTGCAATGAGCATTTATTAAGCTTCTAAACAAAAAAATAAATATTTTCCCCTCTAAAAAATTTAAGTCATTCTACTCTCAAAAATGCAAAGATTAAATATAACTGTCTGGTTCCATTTTCAGGATGCCAAGGTCAATTGGTTAAATTCCTAAAAGTGAAGCTCTTTTCGGAATTTTTGGTGAGCTTGAAGTATTCCCATTGTCAAAACCTCTGAAAACTTTCATATTTCTAGGATCAAATATCATACCTGGGAAAGAAAGGAAATGTCTAACATTTATATCAACACATCTTCACATACTTTTCTGTAACAGGGGGAAAAGTATCCTTGAGAATTCAAAATATTGTTTCTTCAGACAGAACAAAAAGAAAGTTCATTTCAGAATTGCATTAGCATTGCATATTGTTCATCATTAGTCATAGAATATAGATGAAGGCCTGGGATTTTTTAATTTAGGCACCCAGCAGGGCTAAAGATACCACCGAATAACTTGAAGTCATTTGGGAATATTGTATATAGTGTATTTAAGAAACTTCAGCCTACTGGAAACTGTCATTCAGAAATTCTTGAATGCCTCCACGTGCATAAACCAGCTGTTCAGATTACCACAGGGCACATCCCAGCACCCTTAGTTCCAGGAATTCATGCTAGAAATTACTGAGAAGGTACCGTGACCGTTCACAAGACCCCTCTCTCCTCGTTACACCAAATTGAAGCACATCACCAAGCACAGGTGATGCTGTCTTCTTAATGTCTCTCTCATCTTTCGTCACAACCATCCACACCTATAATCTCAGCTCAAAGCAGAATTTCTCACGTAGCTTTCTGGCTTCATGGCCCCAGCCTTACGTCCTTCTAATGCATTCTCCTGACTGGTATTTCTAAAAGACTGATTGGATTACATGACTATCTTGCATAAAACCCTTCTGTGAATTCCCAGCACTCTCCTAAAATCCAGATCCCTAAAAGCAAGGCCTTTGAAGATGTGGACTCTGCCCACCCCCAGCCTTACCACTTACCGGCCGTTCCACATGCACCCTTAACTCCAGATGTATTACATGTTTGCTCTTGCTAGGATGCATTAGGCTTTTTCTTGCTTGCTCATGCCTCCATGCCTTTTCACATATTGTTCCTTCTGCCTGGCAGCCTTCCTTTCCTTCTCTGCCTGTCTCACTCGGCTTACTTACTCATCCTCCAAGCTCAGGTGTCACTTTCTCCAGAAAGCATTCTTTGAACTGCTTCACCAAGATTCAGGCTAAGTGTAGGATTCCTCTGGAATCCTACAGCCCATTATTCATGATGAAGGTAACCTGCCCTTATCATATGATATTCTAATAATATGTTCACTCCTCTATTTCTCTTATAAGCCTGAGATTCCCCGAAGACAGGAATGTGTGGCATAATTCTTGGAACATAGTAAACCCTCAAGAAATTTTTGCAGACTGATAGAATGAATGAGTGAATGATTGAGGAATGTATTATCTCACATCCAGGAAACCTACACGTAGCCAAATATTTTCACTGATAATGCAGAAATGAAAACCATTACTAACTTTCACTACCCATTAAATAAACCAAACTCCTGTGTGCTGTGGTTGACCAAAGTCATTTTAAAAAGTGAAATCAGGGACTTCCCTGGTGGCACAGTGGTTAAGAATCCACCTGCCAATGTAGGGGACATGGGTTTGAGCCCTAGTCCGAGAAGATCCCACATGCCACAGAGCAACTAAGCCTGTGCACCACAACTACTGAGCCTGAGCTCTAGAGCCTGTGAGCCACAACTACTGAGCCCGCATGCCACAACTACTGAAGCCCTCACACGTAGAGCCCGTGCTCCGCAACAAGAGAAGCCACCACAATGAGAAGTTCGCTCACTGCAAGGAAGAGTAGCCCCCGCTCGCAGCAACCAGACAAAGCCTGCACAGCAACGAAGACCCAACGCAGCCAAAAATAAATTAAATAATAAATAAATTTTAAAATGCTGTGAATCCAGAACACAATGATTAAAAAAATTATATTAAAAAAAGTGAAATCAAGTAAATATATTCTTTGGGATTTGCTGGTAGCGTTTGGCACCAAAACACCAGCAGTGTCCAGGTTAAACTCCAATTACATTAAGTGGTTTTGTTGTCTATCCTGATGTTCAGCTCTAAGTCCACATGTTGTTTAAGATAATGGTGCTTCTAGTGACAGTCATATAAAAATATGTCCTCAAAATAGGTTACTAGGCTGGAGGGAATCTCTTTCCTTGCAAAATGTCTGGATCTGTGTACGATCTGAATAGTAACAGCAGCTCTTTGGTGTGATGAAGTTAGTCAACACACCATATAGCTGTGGATTTGAAGGAAACGATGACAACAGGCAGATGGACAGACAAGCCTGGCCAAAAAATGTAAGAGTGGAGGAAACTCTTAAAGGCAAAGATCAATCAAGAGGCAGAGGAAGATAAAAGATGACGTAAAGAGCAGCTGCAGGATGGTAGAGACAGCTCTGCGCTAGGAGATTGTCTGTCTTGGCTCCAATCTGTAAAGTGGACACATCTCTTCTAAACTGGCAGCATCCAACGTGTGAGTGTGTGTGCGTCTTTGTGAAGATAAAGTAAGATAATTCTTTAACAGCCGTTTAAACACTGTAAGGTACAATATAAATATAGGAAAATATTATCATCAAATTATAATTTTCAAAGAGGTATGATTAGAAAAGATTGCTGATCACCTACAGAATTTTCCATTTACACCTTCACCTAAAAACATGCTAAAGGCTTTTCCATGCCAAAAAAAAAATTTTTTTTGATCTCTATCTTTCACCGGCATCTAGCTATTTTTTGACTACCTTCTTTCTCCTCTACTTCAGAACCAAGTTCCTCAAGTGAATACTACAAAGTTACTTCTTATTTCCCACTGTATTGAGGCTTTGGATCTCAATACTCTGGCAGCCACCAGAGGATGCCTTTCAATCTTCCCCTTCTTCATTCCTCTGTGACTTCTGCCATTTGTTTACCACCTCCCTCTTCTTGACACCTTGTTTTCCTCCTACATCGTGGACCATTCCTTCTCAGTCTCCCTCGTGAGCTCTCTTCTTCTGCTTGTCCCTTAAGATTAGTCCCCTACCCCAACCACACACCACACACACACAACACACACCACACACAAACACACACACACAACACACACACAAACACACACACACACACACACACACAAGTCACCTGTGAAAAAAGACTTCTTGTCTCACTTTTCCTACTATTCTTGGGCAGATTACCTAAAGTGTTTGAACATACTAAGGGGAGAGTTACACTTCCTATAAAAATGTGTGTATGGATTAATAATAATAATAATGATGAGAGAAGTATAAAAACTGAAACTTTCTAAGAAGGTTTCAGCAAAAGAACTGTTGGGGAGGGAAAGGTGCAAAGGTGCTAAATTCCTATCTTGCATACCAAGAAATTAGTAGATAACGTTTAGAGTTGAAAAATGAGGAGTCTGTAGTATAAATTATTGAAGTATGGAGGTAAACACCAGGGGGGGAAAAGTCAGCTAGAAGAGTTGGAAATGTTTCTCTTAGGAGTGAGAACTGCAGGAAGTCAGAAGTGTTTTGGGCAAAGGGCTGCTGTTTTTCATAATACCTCTTATGATACCATTTGGCACTTTAGACTTCATGCACATTTATATAAAAGGTGATAGGGATAACATTCCAAACCACCAGTTTCCTTATTTATAAAATCAGTATTTTGATGTAAAATTTGCCTAAATGAAAAAAGATAACTGGCACCATTCCAAAGCAGACCTCCAAGAATGGAGTAATAAAACAGAAAAAAAAAAAAAAAGCTCAAATGGCAGTTGAAGGAAGAGAGGAAGCGATAACTGCCGTCTGGAAAAACGAAGAATTAACCACACACCTCTTTTCTATTAAACACAAAACTGTATTATAATAAACAATTCCTAAGTCTTCATAACACCTCTGTTATAAGCAGCGCCTGTACTTGCCAATAGGAATCTCCCAGGTAAAATGCCTTCTGCCAATTCTTATTTCTGATGTTAAGTCTGTTCTAAGGCTATTAGATTCTTTTTTTAACTTTATTTTTTTAATTGAAGCATAGTTGATTTACGGTGCTGTGCCAATCTCTGCTGTATAGCAAAGTGACTCAGTTCTACACATGCAGCATGTCTTATTGGATTCTTGATTTAGATGGTGGGGTAATATCAGAGCCTTGTCCATTAGGTCACTTATTCTGGCAGATAACACATCCACTATATATCTCTTAACTCTACACACTTTAAGAAACTCCAAACATAAAATTTTTAATAATTTACCAAGGGTTTCATATTTATATGATATATATCTTTTGTGTAAAATATATTATAAAAGAAGTAAGCACAGAACTTTCTTCAGACTCGTATCTATTCCATGTTGTAGGATATATATTGTGAAGCCCCAGTGTGGCATCTTGTAAAAGCCTTTGGGGCTTTACAAGTGTTATTGGATTCCAGTCCCAATAATTGGTCTAATGTATCTTGTTTACAGACATTTCTGATCAAAAAACATAGAAGAACAAGACAGGAGCGGGGTAGCAAGGAAGGTGCATTCATTAGCAATCTCAAACTAAAAGGTAGTCATAATCCATAAACTATTGACCCAATAGACAGAAATTTCCCTTTGTTTTAAATCAATTAACATTTATACATGAGCCATTAAAAAGCCATCATGCTTATAAGCCATTACAGTGTATACCTATCACATTGATTACCATGTGGTCAGTTATTAATTAATGACATCATCACTCTCAAACCTCTTAAAGGCTTTAGTTCCTTAAAGAAACACACCACCCACCAGATCCAAGTACTCGACACCTGACACACTCTACAGCCTCCAGCAGAAAAGTATATACTTTCACAGATCCTCTGTCTGTCCTTCTAATGCATCAGTCAGCCCATACTGCATGGTGTGTCCTCCAAAATATCCCATCTTATTTTATAAGTAAGCCATATAAATCTCCAACGACACAATAGTTTTAACATTATTTATATGAGTGGCAGCAGCGTATTAACTTCTCAGTGCATACCCAACACGAAAAGTACTGTCATTTGCAATGTATGTACAATGACTGCCATCTAAAGCTAAAACACCTCTTTCATCCTGAACTCCCTCTGACTCTATTCCTAAAGTATCTAACGAAGCAGGACCTAAAACTATATGAAAACACAAACACGACAAGATCTATAATATCAAATGTGCTTTCTTTAATGCAATACAAACCAAAACAATATTTTAAAGCATTTTTTTCTTTTTTATTATCATTTTTAAGAAGGTTGTCTCTTTAGCAGGCAAGGATGTTTTTAAAAATTTGAGAATAAAATGTTTAGTTCAACTCTCTGCATAGATTCGAGAGAACTAACATAAGACCCTAAATCATACTGTGAAACAGAATCACTGCAGTTTACTTAAATACCACAGTCTGTTAAAGGATAACACACTGACACAATGATAAAAGTCTTATTAAGTGTACAATAGGGTTATAAAGTAAAAGCTACCCCAGGGAATCTGAAATCTATTAAAGAATGTTAACATCATCTTTCTTTCTAAATCAAATTAACCTCTGAAGAAGATAGATACACCACAAAATAACTAATTATTATTCAACCCATCTCGCATTACTCCTAATCATGGATAAGCTAGTTATTTGGTGTTCTCCACAAAACTGTTTAAATAATACAAAAATTTAATTAACATTTCTTCTTTTTACAATTGTGTATTGTGGTTTTAAAAAGCTTCCCAATAGAGTTTCATTAAATAAGCACGAGAATGAGACCAAACCACCTGAATTAAAATTCTACATTTTTCTACTGTCTTCTCCCCTGGGATCTTAGCAGATTATTAATTGTCCTCATTCAGAGTCACTGCAAAAAGAAGCCTGGACAAGTTCGAAGTAATGCAGGGACACATTAAGTGTGCAGTATTATCTCCTCATCTTACATTGTTACGGGCTCACTGCTCAGCCAGGAAGATGGAATAGAAAGCACCCTTGTAAGATGATATTATTATTATTTTCATCATCATCGTTACCATTATTTTGCCACAAATGAGCTCTCTCTCATTAGGTTAGAGACCATCCTGAAATAATGATTACAGCATGAGAAGACAGGGCAAGAAGTAGGTTAAATAAGGCCCCGTTGTCTGGGGCTTACAATAGAAATCAGGTGTATTTGCTTTTATGGAAGATACTGGTTCACGGAATAGTTTTTTGCGTAATTTTTTTTTTTAACCACAACCAAGATATGCTTATTTCTTCCATAAAGGAAAACATCTTTTTTTAATAAAATTGGCAGTGAGGTTATGTGTAAGGCAAATTGTGACTGAGCCAATAATCTGTCATTCGTACCATCCAGAATGTTCACATGAAGATATAAACAGAAAAAGAAGCCACTTCGTATGTAAAGAAAAAGGAAGAAGACGCTTCCTCAAGATCTCAGAAGCTCAGATTCACACTCGCCGGAGGGAAGAGTGAGGTGAGCAACAGAGAAGGTACGAAGGGAGAGAGGAAATACTAACAGCAAGGACAGACCCCACAAACGATTTCACAGCAGAGACCTTATTCTAAAGTCTAAACAAGCACTTTGGTAGGCCTAGTAACACTGCTCTCATTTTATTCATGATAGAAAATCACACTATGTGGTCCTGATGCAGGTTAAAAACAGGTTTTTCTTCAGAAAGAATAGTGCGACTTCTAACCTCAGGGCCATGAGACTATTATTAGGCTCAGAATGAGGTCATGGCAGATTCTTCCCTGTCTTTCCTTCCTCCTGTCCCTTGAATTCCCTGGGTTTAAATGAATGTCCCTCGATTCAAGGGGAAATCCATGGCAATTGAAAGCTACCATTCAGTGCTCTGGGTACATCTCATGGCTTAGATAATTATAAAGAAGTTGAAGAACTTAAAAAGAATACATTTGCTGACCAGAAAAAAGGAAAACCACACGTATCTGTATATATTTATTAGCTATTTGGAACTGATCATTTTACTGGCAGTTACCTTAGATGTCACAGCCAGGCAGTCAGCTTCTATAGGTCCAGAACCTACCACTACAGATCTTAGTTTACCTAAAAAAATTGCAGCTAGATCCAAGTTTATCTATAAAGAGTTATATGGAATCTCTTACTATTCTGAGGTCACAAGGGAAAAGGAAGCTCAAAGGAACAAAATGTATTAAGCATCCATCGTCAAGTGATATAGTAAGTGACTTGCACATTGGTCCCTCCCAACAGCTTCCCTGTTTTAGAGATGAGGATTATGAGGCCCAGGCAAAACCAGAGCTCATTAAGTGCTAAAGGCTGGATTGAACCCAGTCCTTGCTGACGCTGAAACTACTCTCTCTCCACTTCACTATCCTCCCTTAATTTCATTTGGTTGGGGATAAGCCTATACAGCACAGAGCCCAATGAAGAAATAACAAAGTAAGGGCTCCTATATTTACTGTTGTTGTTGCTGTTAATACTGAGTTAAAACATGGGTCCAAATTCTGACAGATGATTGTGAACCCTGGCCTGCTGCACACATACCATCTGGCATAAGACATCCTGGCATACAGCAGGTGTTTACTATTTATCGAGGTGTCTTGACAAATACATAAAACAACAGCCAGCCCAGGGGTAATGGATCACCTGTACATCATAGTTTTTCTCAATGGTAAAGAACTTTACTTTTCCACTAAGACTTTGATAGAGTTAAAACAAAAAAAAAAAGTCAAGATGAAATGGAAAGCAATTATTTATGCCTCTTCAAAAACCCCAAACCTGTAATTTAAAAACAACAAAAATGGCAAAATTAAACTTGATAAAAGCATGAATTTTCATGTACACAAACACACCATATAGCCATGTGCGCTTTAAGGGAAATGTTCCCTGTCTTATGAAAGTGAGGCAACTTGTTATGATTTGTGCACACTTCCATGAAATACCAAAGAGGGAAAAAAACCCTCCTGTCACTTGTCAGCTAGTTCAGTCACTGCTGCTGTAGAGGTACCATAACATATGCACGTCCCCTTCTGAAAATGTATCAAAAGGGGCTTTGGTAAACTCCTGTATAAGCATATCATATGTGCTAAAGCCAAAATGACTTAAATTCTATTCCCTGATGGATCGGCACATCAGATGCATAACCGATTAGCGACAACTGACACAGAAACAGAGAAAATGTTCACTGTTAGGACGAACACATGATTCATGCAGCAGTGCAATCAGGATGGCATACTATACTTTTTGTATGTACAGAAAGTACATTCCTATCCTGGGAGAAAATTCTAGTCAAAGAACTTTGCCTTTTAAGTACTTAACCCTCAAACTTACTTGGAAGTATTTCTTTAAAAATTCTTATCAATTTAATGTGTTTATCATTAAAAACTTGAAAGCAGCAAAAATGTTCCACTCTTCAGTTAAAAATAATTGATTCACAAATATTTCTCAAATGCCTACTCTGTGGAGTGTGTTCTTCACTAAAGCGTAAGTGACAGGGGAAAAAAACATGCTAGTAGCATAAAGAAGCTGAAACGTAAGTTGATCAGATTATGTACATTACTCAAATACTGAACAATTCTGAAAGATCTCAAAGGATAGGAACAGTTCTGCAAGGATGAGTCGTGACTTAGAACAAGATAAAATTCAAGTGTCAAAGCAAAGGATAATATTCATGCTATATGTGAAAGACAAATCTACCAAGCACTGAATTCTTCAGTTTAATTTTTATTTGTCCTTCAGGAAAGTTACCACGAGTATTTCACTACCATACGGAAAACATGTTATATCATTAAGAATAATAAATTATTTAACCCAAGCATGAGACAGACTTAAAAGGAAACTATTTTCTTCTTTCAGAAAAGGTGAAACTATATTAAATGAGTAATTTCCACAAGTTCTCACACTGGCAAAAATTGCATGTGCCCTTGGCCATAAATTTTATTTGATTTTGTAAAATATTTTTTTACTTTTGAGGAAGTTTTTCTTTCCCTGAATGTAGACGATTCATTTTGAGATGTCTTTCTTTACATACTTCTCAATGAGATTTCAGTACGTATTAAGAAAGTCGTGTCTAAGGTTTCTGATAAAACGAAAAGACAACACTATATGATGCCCCACACACACATTTCTTATTCTGAAGTTTGTTTTGTTTCGTTTCTCTTCCCCTAAAAGCTTACCTCTCGACCTCTACCTACCCAGATCCCAAAATTCTGCTGGTTTCAAGCTCCTTGGAAAGAAGGCCTCCCTCTGCTATTTTCTCTGCTCCTTCAAATCGCACTAAAGAGGTGGATGAAAGAGCGTCTTAAATCAGTCCGCCTAAAACAAGTGCCTACTTGGCCCCATCCTAAATGCTGCGACAACTGCCAGCCTCCAAGAGACATGAAATATTGTTGGGAGGGTGCGAGGCCATTCCTGCCGCATCTTATCTGAGCAATACGAAGCCAACAGCAGAGTATGCGAAGGTACTAACTTCATTTAACTACGGGACTTGGTGGTAGACCAGAATCCCTTTCTACTTCCACAAGTATTCAATAAACTCTTTTTGTTCCTTTCCCTTTTTTTCCTCTCCCGCTTCAGGTAGTACTTACACACACACACACACACACACACACACACACACACACACACACACACACACAAGTTGCTGCCTATGCACCATCTCTGTGAGGTGGTGACGCGCCTGTCCCGCCCGAGGCTGCTCTGCCCCCCACACTTTGCTGCCTGGGCGCCTCCATCCTTGGAGAGCTCTGCACCTCCTCGCTTCCGGCCCCCATGCCAATACCATATTCTGACTTCTGTGCGGAAGCCAGCCACTCCAGAAGGCTATGTATTTAAAGTTTTCCATACCAGAAGAACTGCACATAGATGAAGATGCTTTTCATCAACCCTGCAAGAAACAAACACCAAAACAAAACCCTGGAGCAATTACATCGCTTTCTTAAAGTGAGAACCAAGAAAGCCAAAATTCTAGGTCTTCATAGGGTCCATTCCTTGAGTTTTTCTTTTACAAGAAGTTGCTTTTGCGTTTTTCTTTTTACAAAAGGAAGAATAAAATCATGTAGATTTTATACAAATGTTTGGGTTTTTTTTTTTTTAACTTTCTTAGGGCTACTTTTTATCCCTCTAGCCATTGGCACTAATGTCCTTGGTATTTTTCTCCTAGCTCTCTTGCCTGATGTGTTTTTAGCATGTTTTCATACCCTCTTCTCAGTACTGTAACATATAATAAAGGTTTCCAATCCCTGCCTACATTATTTGCCAGAGATGGTTTACAGAAAACATAGCCAACCTATGTGGAATGTAACATCTGAGGAATATTTCAAACTTATGAGAAAGTAGCTCACAGGAGAGACTAATTTTTTTCAACTAAATCAGCCCACATGCCTGTTAACTGTTTACCAGAATGTTACCAGGTCCTTATATGAGCTGGCTGCCTTTTGCACCAGTTCCTGATGTTAGTGGGGGTGATAAAGAAACTGCAAAATATAAAGGAACAATATTACAAGCCAACCTGTTGATATTTTGAACAAGAAATCTCCTTATACTGCACTAAGTTAAGCACTATAATATAACATTTCGGCAATGGTCTAATGGTCAGGGCCTAAGGAAGGCCCTGAAAGCTTAAATTCTGGTCCATTCACTTCTGATCATTTTTATGATCCAAAGTAGTTCTCTGTCTAATATAAAACCTATCTCCAACCACCTACTAGTTACAAAAGCCATTAAATTCTTGAAGACTGAAGGTGGAAAAATAAATTGTGTGTATTTTAGACCCCGAATGATCTTCCTATAGCAATTTTAGAATAAACTATGAAGAATTCTGCAATTTTAATCTCCTCAGTAGCTTCCCATTACTAAACAAGCACAGCGCCACGGTACAAATGTAGACGTTACATGTCATCTTGATCTGCTGCTTTTTTCTTTCATTAAAGCTTTAATGCAGCAATTATGGCTACGTTGCCCTATAAAAAAAGGAAAAGGCAGTTTACTTTAAAAAGTGAAATTGCATAGCCTACTATTTAATTATACACAAATGTAAATGGCCTATTTTTCCATAACTGGTTATTACAGCACTGTTTTACTTTCTGAGTTTTCACAATCTCTAAAACCTACAAAGCTTCTTGCTATATAATTGTTTTGTTACATTATTGTTTTCATCTTATTTTTTCTTTTAATGTGAGTGCAGCGGGATAAATCTTGGTTTTAAGCCAGCCACTACTTCATCTACTTAAGCTTTTATAGAGGAAGATTGCTGTAATTATCAGAATACCCGCTTATTTCTGAAGTATTATCCTGGCAACCTGCTGCCATTTACAACCAATTAACAAGCTTTGCCATTAGCTGCATAAGGGGTATCGCAGAGTAAACCCATTGTGTGCTAATTTTCTATTTTAGATAATCAGTTTGGCCATCCAGAATGGAAAGAAGAAGAAATGAAAAGGTTTGACACTCAGTGGTAGACATGTAAAAATTACTGCGTGCCCCCTAGAGACAAAGGTATCCTGCAACTCAATGATTGCTTTGTTGCCGTCACTATTGGTTCTTAAGTATTTCCCTTTGTCTCTTCTGGAAGAAAAAAAAAAGCGGGGATTCAGCAAAGTAATCATGTCCTGTCACGCGCTCTCCGTCGTTTAAAGCTGACTAGCTTCTCTTGCTATCCTGTCCATAATTTGACCAAATTGTACAAGTGTTAAACACCAAAATAAAAAGATAGAAATAAATTGAGCACGAGTTCTTTTGGGTTGTTTTTTTTTTTTAAACAACGCCTTTCAACCTCTTTTCCCCTTCCCTCCCCCCAACTTGCTATTAGAGTGAATTAATGCATGGGCTTCTCCAACTGGGCTGCCTTAAAATTAGCCTGCCAGCAGAGTTTAGTTAAAGTGGTATGTTGTCGTCTTATTGCTCTGTTTAAACTGTCTTTGATATTAATATGTCCCCCAAAGTTTGGTCTAAAACAAGGAAAGAAGCTGCAGTTCTGCTTTGCTGTTGAAGTTCAAGATTCACCCTGAGAGAGTAAATGTCATCACCAGCCTGAGAATGTCAGCCTCAGGCTACAGGAGAACTCCCGGGCTTGTGTTCAGAAAGAATCTATCCCCTTGAGTCTTGGGCAATACTAAGGATTACTTCATCCCACTTCTCTCTGCTTCTATCTGAAAAGTTCTCCTAGCCAAAAACTGCCTCGCCTCTCCCATTCCCAGATGATTCCTAATCAAATGTAACTGTTCTCTGTGAGGGAAAACACAGACTGGCATTTTTAAAGCACCAGTATTGACTAGTACTCATACTTGGCATTTGTAAAGCTCTTTGGCCACAGAGCTTCTGAAACTCTCATTCCAACCTGCACTTAAGAATCATAGTCTTCGGCACTTCCAACATGGGTTAGTAGGTTTCTCTATTTGCAGTCAAACTGGTCCTTAGATCAGATCAACATCCTCCTTGTTTTGTAAATTCTCAAGGAACTAGTATACAGAGCAGAGTTGTAAAGTAACCATCTCTAAGGACCTGCTTTACCCTGGACTAATTAACTGCCTTACACACACACACACACACACACATACACATACACACACACATAAATTCACAAGGAGACACCCACTATCCCATGCATCAAGTTAAAACTCCCGATAATTTCCTTCTGTCCAATAGTTTGGTCACAGATGCAGGTAATGAATGTGTCTACAGGCAGAGCCATATTATCAGGGCACACGACACCCATAACAGACTTTTCTATCTTTATAACCAAATTCACAACTCGTTATGGCATTATATTTGAACAGATCTTTCCAGCAAGTGAAGACATTATTATGCTTCGCACCAATATGGTTTATTGAAATCAGGAGGAGACATTCTTTTCAAGGTTTGTTATATTATTATACTATTGTAAAATTCTTATGAAGAAAATACTAGCTAACTTTCCACTTTCTCAGCACAAGGACCTAAATGCTCCTGTTTTGTGCACAGAACTACCCAATGTCTCTCTCTCTCTCTCTCTCTCTCTCTCACACACACACACACACACACACACACACACACACAGTCACTTAAAAGCTTGGAGAGGGAGAGAAGAGCCAAGAAAAAACGATGGAAGTTCTTTTGTTATTCCTACCTTGTGACTATTCAAGGTGGCTATGTTGGTGAGACCAATAATGTAACTCATTGTTATTTCAACAGAATTTAGTAGTTATTAAATTAGCTATTTTAACTGTATTTGTTTCCTAGTAAAGACATCACTGATGTCAAAGTTTAGCAAGTTGAATTTTAACCTTGCTCGATCTGTTGGATCTATAGTGAAGGAGGAAAGAAAACAACCCTAAAAAACCTTTTGGGAGATGCTACAGTAATTAATAGGGTCGACAGGTTAGTACAAGGCGCGTTTCTGAAGTCTTGCTCCCACAGCTAGAAGGAGGGCCACAGCTACACCATTTTTGCATCCGAGAGACATTTATTTCTTCTTCTTTTGTGTGCTCTATCATCTCAGAAGTTCCAGAGCCATAAATATGGGGCTTTCCCCACCAAATATTTAATCTCAGTGATTGCGAGTGCAAGTCTTTCTACCATTTTCCTAGCTTTGTGATCTTGGTTAAGTTACCCCGCTGTGCTCAGTTTTCTCAGTTTTTCTCATTGGTAAAATGTGAGAGTAACCACCTCATAGAATTGTTGTAATAATTAAGTATAATAAGGCATGTGAAGTGCTTAGCACAATGCAAAGCGCATAGTAATACAAATGTAACTTTTCGTTCTACCATTTTATTTGTATATTAGTGATGATACTAATCACTATGGGGCTACTAAGATCAGAGCAGGAGCCAAGTAAAAGACTCTGGGAGAAGCCAGAGAGGAAGAATTTACAACTATTTCACCATTTCCTCCTAAGGGTAATACCTATGGCTTTGATTTTTTTTGTTGTACAGGTAAGCCTTAGGCTAAAAAGATTGCAGCCACAGAGAGCTAATCTCAGACATAACATACCAGTAAGCACATGTATAGTATTTTATAATCATCTGTTAATTTTCAAAAAACTCCACTAAAATAAATGAAATAAATAGCAGTATGTGGCTATTACCAGTCAATATTTGGCATTTTAAAAATATACCATAGCCTAAAATCAGCTAGAGTTTATCTTATAATGAGATTTTATTTGCAAAATTAGCACCATTAGACTTAATGGAAAGTGTTTCCCATAAAGAGAGGAGGTTTAGCTTTTTGCTTGTAAACTCCACGACAGCAAACCTCTGTCTGTTTTGCTCACTGCTGCATCTCCAGGACTCAGCCAGTGTTTTACACAATAATTATTTATTGGATAGATAAATGCATGGTTTCATTCTCTGTTGATGGTATTTCTATCAAACATTGGTCTTTAATGAAAGATTACGTCAATAAGTGTTAATCATCTAGTGCTGTATTAAATCATGCAGTTAAAATACAAAGAAATTGAGATGGAAGAATTTTGTATCAAAAGGCTTTATCACATAGTCTTAGGGCCTCTTTAAAGTCCATGTGGTAAGGTTGCTAAGTTCAAAAACAATATTGAGCTTTGCTGAAAACTGCAGCAGCATTCTCAGCCTGCAATTGTTTCATAAACAGAAAATTTAAACTTTCCATTTCATGAAGAATGCAGCAAGGCTGAACAAACACTCATCAAAACCCAAAACCCTATTAAAATCCCAAATTTGCTTCTTTCAAGGAACGCTTTAAGGTTTTGTGCAATTATTAGGCTAGCCCTTGTTGATCTAATAATCTATCATAAAAGTTAGAAAAGAAAAAGTCACATCTGCATCACAGTTTAAAATTATTAGACAAAGGAGAACTTAAAGTTGAATATGAGTCAATTTCTACAATAAGTTGACAGTTTTTAATTTCAGAATGGAACCAGAACATACCTTACAGCTTGAAAATCTCTAAGACACATTTCCATTGCTGTCAAAGGTGAAATTGATTCCACCTCTCTACAGGCTCATCAAAGTTTTCCAAATAGCAGGCTTCAGCTGTTGAATGTTATGTTTCGATTATAATTCAGATGACTTTTCTAGTGTGTTTTTTAATTGGCAGGAGCTCAAGAAACATTTGTATATCACAAAGAGTTTCCTTTTACATTAATGAAAATGAGCAAAACTTTCTATCAGTTTGAAGTTTCTATTTTTCTACATGATGTTAAGCTAAATAATATTGGATCTAGCCATGAAAAACTTTCAGAATAAAAGTACTGCAGTTCAGATTAAAGCCTGTAAAATCCAGTCCTATAAAACGTATCTTGTGAGATATCTGTTAGCTCTTAAAGGAAAGCAAGTAAAGACAGTTTTAACACATTTGTGTTTCTAGCCCAATAATTAAGAATACATTTTAATTGTCATTGTTTTTCAATGTTAAGTTAAAACATATTTTAAGGGAATGTTAGTACACATAAGGATGTAAGTCGTCTGAATTCTTCTTGTATTACTGTATAGAATCACAAGAAGTTCTCAATTCAACTTAAATATCACCATTACAGATTTCAACTATGGCACAAAAATATCAAGTTAATTCTGTCATTATGACCAAACTTTTCATTGTCTTCATAACTTATACCATTCTAAATTGTTGAATGTCAAATTCAATAAATTTGAAAAAGGTATAGAAGATACAAAAAGCTTTCTAAATATCTACACATCCTTCTCCTCTAGAGTATAATAATTTCAAAAACGTGTATTTAATTTCCTTTTGGTTCTTTTAGTTTATGGCCGAGAGATTTTCATGTTGCTACCACACACATCCACCCCTCTTCATCACTTTTTAACAACTTTCCTCAAAAGCAATTTAGAACAGTCACATATGTACAAGACTGTGTTTTCAAGATATTTGTGAAAGGAGCCTAAATCAGAACCAAAAAAATAAACAAAAGTGCATGCAGACTCTTTGGAATATGCTTTACCATGTCACCACTTTTGAAAGGGAAAGGAATAAAGGTCAGGAAAAGCGGCCGCTCAGCACAGCAATATGGAAAGGAAGAGAAGTGTTGCTTATAATGACATAAAAACCATCACGCAGATGAAGTGTTCTGGGGTTAGAGAAGGGTAACTATCTGAAATGGCTGCTGAATGTGGTGTCAGGGTAGAAGCAGACAGGTTTCTTCCTGATCCTCTGATACATTAATAGCAGCCCAAGCTGTCCCATTCAGGCAGCGGCTCACTCACTCCCACGCTAAGGAGAGGAGCTGGCAGGCTAGATGCCGTACCCTAATCCAGAGGCAGCGCTCCCACATCTGCTCTGGATTATCTTCTTACTGAACCCAGCCAACAGCCCCACACCCAGTCCTGACTGCAGACCCTCTTGTTATCAACTTTACTGGAGGACAGAGAGGAAGAGAAGGAATGACAACTCTGGTACGACTTAAAGCCTGAGAATCTAGAGGCTACTCCTGTTTCTGGGGCAATATTCAAGTATAAGGGAGCTCTCAGGCTTGGGTTCAAATCCTAGCTTGGCCACTTTCTAGCTGTGTGACCTTAAGAAAGTTACATAATTTCTGGACTGCAATTCCATGCCCTGTAAAGTGCAGCTGGTGGTAACACTTCCCTGGTAAACTTGTTTTGAGAATGAAAGGAGTGCTGAGACTCTACGTGAAGGGCTTGGCACAAGGTCTAGCACATAATTGGTTCTCTATAAATATCAACTATTATTATCATTATTGTAATATGAGCAATGTCTACCCCCTGACCATCGGCACCATCCCACCTTTCTTCCTGATGTTGACCTGAAACACCAGAGACGGGCAAAATAAGTTTGTGACTCTGGACGCAGACAAACATGTAGATGGCTCTAGAGAGTCAAGCAGAACCTTAATTATTGAGCCACTGCCAGTTTGGGAACCCACTGGTCTTGCATAGTGGACTAAGCATGATGTTGGAAGGAGCCCCAGCTGCACCTTGGATGTTAGTGCAGTAAAGTCGCAAGGGAGACGGTCACACCTGGCTTGGAATTCCTTCTCTCCCATTTACCAGCTATGGAGATCTACCTTGGGCCAATTCAAGAATCTTTGTAAGCATCAGTTCCTTATCTTTAAATGGATTAATAATAACTTGATTGCAGAGTTGTATGAAATTAGAAAGTTACAGACAGAGATATGGTTTATTACCTGGTGCACAGAAAGCACTCAATATGTAGTAGTGTAGTTAAAAGAACAGGAAAAAGCTAAATTGTGGACGCAGGGTAATTGTGATAGACCTCGAATAATGGTTCTCCAGAGATGTGCATGCTCTAGTCCCTGGAACCTGTGACGATATTGTTAACATTGCACAGCAAAAGGGACTTTGCAGATGTATTTAGAGTTAAAAAATTTTTAATAGGGGAATTATCCTGGATTATCTAGGTAAACTAGTCTAATCGCATCAGCCTTTAAAACAGAGAAACTTCCCCAGCTGGAGGCAGAAGAGTAATGAGATGAAACGGAAGTCAAAGAGATTCCAAACTTGAGAAAGACTGGACTCACCGTTGCAGGCTCTGCGAAGTAGGGGTCCACATGCAAGGAAAAGGAAGGTCTTCTAAGAGCTAAGGGCAGTCCTCAGCTGACAGCCAGCAAGGAGATGAGAACTTGAGCCTTAAAACTGCAAGGAACTGGAATCAGCCAACACCTGAAGGAGTTTGGAAGCCAAGTCTTCCCAGAGGCTCCAGTAAGAATCAGCTGGTTGACATCTTGATTCCAGCCTTGTAAAACTGGGAGCGTAGAAACCAGCCAGGTCAACCAAGAATTCCCACCTGTAGCAATGTGAGATAATAAATGTGTGTCATTTTAGGTGCAAAGTTTGTTCGTGGTAATTTGTTATAGTAGTAATAAAAATATAATACAGGAATTATTATTATAAATGGGTTTCACTACTAGATTGCGATATTCTCAGTTGGAATAGGAGCTACTGGAAGACAGGGATGCTATCAAATAATAATAGCTAATGTTTCTGATCATTTACTTCATAGGGCACAATTCCAAGTGCTTTACATATATTATCTCCTTTTATCTTCACAAACTCATTAAGTAGGTACTGTTACACTTGCTATTTTACAAGTATAGAGATAAAGAAAGGAAAGCACCGGAAGGTTAAAGACCCGGCAATAATCACAGAGCTTACACAGAGTGGAACCAGGATTAAAATTCAGGCAGTGATTCCAGAGCACATGCTGTTCACTGTGATACTATGCTTCCATCAGCACAGTACAGGGTTGACATACAATCTACACTAGATCTTTTGCTGAATAGTTGAACAAATGAATAAATGAATACAAAGAAATAGTTTACAGCTCTACATAGTTAATAGTTCTTGCTATTAATAATAACCATTAATAATTAGTTCTTGCTAATAATGATCCGAATTATTTCTAGAACCTAAAGATTAAGCTAACCAAGGCAATTATTATTAAATCATTTTACTAGTCAGTTAAGCTAGGCTATGCTTCGGTAACAAATAAACCCATAATCTTAGTGGCTCAGCACTACTTATTTCTCATGTGTGCAAAGCCTGTTCTGAGTTCAGGCAACATTCGAGGGCAACTGTCTCCCACGCAGTAATTTGGAGAATCTAGACTACTTTGATTTTGTGGCTCTGTCTTCTCAGTAGGAGGTCCTATAAGTTGCTGAGGCAGAAGAGCACCTGGAGACATTCTACCCCTCCTTCCAGGCTTCAGCCTAAAGGTAACAGCACTTGTACTCACAGCCTATTGGCCAGAACTATTCTTGTGTAACGCCCAATTGCAAGCCAAGCCTTGCAGTCTTCCATGTACCAGAGAGGAGAGAAGAATCAGATACTGATGGGCACTAGTAATATCAATCAAAATCACTAAATCCCACTCAATACAAAAGAAATAGAATGAGTTATTAAAAAGTAATAGCTCTATCTTCCTATATCAAGTGTCTCAAGAACCCCTGTTTCAGCCCAGTCTATTTCACATCCTGCCTTCCAATCTGCCCTTCAAAGCCTTCATGACAAAAGTTCCCCATCTTCACGTTGCAAGGCTTCCTTAGACTGCACATGGCCAACAGCAGGATATCAGTTTACATAGTCTCCCTGCCCTCTGAAGCCCTGAGGAGCTTAAACAGTAACTCTCAGATCACGATGTCTCTACGCTGTCCCAAAACTGAAGGACCTTCGCAATTCATGGTCAACTGACATTAATCAAATATTTATCCATCCTCAGGAGCCAAGAAAGTGCAACTATCAGAGAGGACACACTAAGATTTGATTTGATTTTCATTTTCTATTAAAACTCACCCTGATTATTATCTCAAAGTTATAGAAAGTTCCTCATCCTGCTCAAATGAGAACTTTATAAGAATCTCGTTTAGACTCATACTTCTTTCCCTAGGTTAATTAGTAAGGGCCTTGTTTTGAATTAATGAATGTATAAGAGAAAGCAAGAAAAGGTCCCTAAAATATAGGAAGCTCTCTAAGTTAATGTACCTGGCCACATAGTCTTGCTATCAGCATTCAATATGTGTAACATCACAAACCAGAAAAATGCAGCTTAAACCATGGAGATATTAGTGTTCACCTTGGAGAGACTGACCATCTCTCTCATTTTCATGGAAATGTGCAAAATAATATAATTTTACATTTTTGGAAAATTGTAAAACTAAATTTTGCCCCCTGCCTTGAGAATGCTCTGAGGATTCCCAGTGAGCCTCCTCCTCAAATTCCGGTTTTCAGTAGGTGTCCTCTGTGGCCCTAAAACCACAGTTGAACAAGCAGCCAGGTGATACTGTATCAACCAGCCCTGCTCAAAGTGATTTAGCTGCAAAGTATTTGTTTTCAGTCTACAATGAAATAAGGAACTCGACCGTAGATCAAGGCCCAGCTTCCTTCATCAGCACAGTGTTGCCATGAAAAAAATTAGTTAGTTGAACTTCACAGTGTGTTTGGTGATGAAGATGATTTACATTCTGGAGCAAGCTTCTTGTCTTGAGCTCACAAAAGCTGAGAGACCAGAACACTTATGCACATTTTACAGTCTGAGGAGCCATACCTGCAAAAATTTGGCTTAAAGATACAGAGATGGGAGGTTATCAGTTCCTATAACATAAAGTCCTCTCTCTCCCTCTTGTAAGTCACTATAAAGTCAGAGCCTTGGGAATAGACCTGGGGGATGGTGTTCACCCTTGTCCTAATTGCTATTTCCTATAATATATTACAATGTAGAAATACAGCTACAATTCTTTCTGGGTGTTCTGATAAGGGCCATGTACTCCTAGGTTTAAATATTTTTTCCTGGTACTCATTTCAATTTCCAGGTTCATTCAATTTTATCAATATTTTATGAATGAACATACTCGGCATGATCATTAATTGCATAAAACAAGCTTCTAGTGTAAAATACAAAATACTGTTTCTATTTTCAGTGGAATCAATTAAAATCAGAATGTCAATTAAAAATAGTAAAATTTCAATTATTCCAGATTATGGAGGCAATAGGTCAACTCTAATACAAACCACCAGATAACATCACAGAGTATGTACATTTTGAGTTTGTAATCAATTTTTATATATTTAGCGCTAGATTACACCCATGGTTGGAGAAGCCAGTCTTAAAGACAGGGTTCAAATTTATTGTACAATACTATAGCATCAAAACCACACACACACACACACACACACACAAACATTGAATGTAGAGGAATAAATTTAAATATGAGTTTCTTACTTTATCCTTCTTCGTTATGAAATTACAAACTTATTAAAGGTAAAAGGGCAAAGGACATGGCTTTATATTCCTCATAGTAACTTGGACATAGTAGGGCTCAACGAATTAAGTGAACTTTAATTTAATCAAACAAAATAATTGATTGCCTATTGTGTGCTTAATAATGCCAAATTTAGCTTATTTTTTTGTCCTATCAATAGGTATTTGCTGAATTCCAACTATATCCCAAATACTGAGCCACATGCAAAAATAACTAGGACAAGGTTCCTGCAAAGTGCTTGTGTTCTAGTCTATGAGAATGACAAACTAAATGGTTTTAAACAATATCATATGATAGTGCTAAAAGAAGAGTCATAATAATCATAGTGGCCAACATTCAATGGTAACTTAAAACCAAGTAATGTTCAAGTACTTTTCCTGTATTACCTTGCTATTCCTCAGAAACACAGGTGCACTGTTTCAGTCTGAATTCTTGGATGCTAGCAACAGAAACCAACTCTAACTACCTTAGACAAAAGAGCACCTATTGGAAGATTTTGTGGCGCTCACAAAATGAACAGGAAACTGAAAGATTGGCTATAGGTATGGGCAAAAATCCAAGGATGCTCCAAAAGACCAAGAAAAAAGAAGCATAAAGCACAGCACCCAGCTTATGTTTGGAACAGAATGCCACCACCATTACAGCCGCCATCTCTGCCTCTGCTGCTGCTAAGAAAGCCACTGATCACACCCAGACCTTGTCATCATCTCAAGACTTGATGTCCCCAAAGAAGGCATCTAATTGGCCAATACTGATACTCAATCACCCCCTGGCAGAACTAGGGAGGGAAAAGACAGAATCCAGTCCCTTGGATGAAAATTCAGTATCACCCCAGGACTACTTACGGTGGAGATGCAATTCCCTAAAAGAGCAGAGGGAAAATGCTTAAAAACATAGTGGAGATTCTGGACAGCCCAAAATTGACAATATATGTAGATAAGACAAGGTCTAGATTTGTCATAAGGAAATAATAAAAATATAAAAATGTTTTGAAGTACATTAAGATTAAGGATTTTTCAAACCAGAATTTCATTCAGTGCACAAGAATTTGTATTTAACTACTATTTAAGGATACACCTAAATTATTTCTCTCCACAGCCTGTACCACCCAAACTTTTAAGCACTGTCTATTGACCTAGAAAGAGTAAAGCCAGTTAGGAATCCTTGAATGAACTGTATTCATTCATTTAATGAAAATTCATCCAAAGTCACTTTTGAGGTAGACAGCTATCGTGCACAAAATGATCTATATAAGAACAGACTTCTTTGGCCTTTCAGGTTCAAGAGTTTAAGAGCAAATTGAATCATAACATAACTTAGGTCCTCTATTCCTTTTCACAGTAATAGTGCCTTGCATTTAAATAGTATCTTTTAACTAAGAATATTTCACGGTCCCTAATCCTCACAATACCTCTGTGCCCTAAACTGAAAGTATTATTCTTTTCACTTTAGAAAATTAAGTCACTTGTCTAAAGTCACACTAGCTATTTAGAGTGAGAATTACCAGATCATTTATTCTTGTCTTTACAAGTCGTATTATTTTTCAAAGTCTAACTTTCATTCCTACACGCCTACTCCTTTAATAGAGAGTTATAGATGAGAATAATGGATAACCTATGTTCCAGGATTTCCTCATTCACATTTTATAGTATCTGAAAATACTGTATGACAAAGTGCAAAGTGTCAGTGAGTCAAGACTTGAAGTGTTTATAGCACTAATTTCTTCAGTGGTAACAGCAAAGCCACCGAGGAAGGAAAGACTAAAACCACACCTATAAATGGCAGATGAATCAGGCTGTGGCTCCGGAGGCTTGTCTTTTTTGTTATCTTCGTGCAGGATATGGACTACCACAACAAAAATAATTAGTTCCATCAACATCTAGCACTCATATGGTTGAGGAGGACAAACTCATTATAGGACAGCCATTTATTTCACTCAGAAAAGCTCGCCTTGAGTGGGAAAATAACACTTTTTAGGTCAAAGATCATCTTTCACAACTAAGGACTATGAAATTATTTAAAGATCAAATGAGAATGTATATGCAAATGATTTGTCAACCATAAGAGAGTATTCAGACATGCAGTAGAGCAGCGATAAGTCGATAAAATATCTGAAAGACAAGCTCACAAACATTTAATAAGGAACAAAGAAATCCAAGGGTTAAATAAAGATCAAAAAAAGCCACCATTATGAAAAAGTTTCACTTTTGCTAACCATCTTCCATGGTAAAATGAACGCCCTCCATTTTGTAATGCTGCTGCTGACACCAGAATATTTTTGCAGAAATACATTGGAGACATCAGCCAAAAGAGGGTTAGGGTGTGAATTTGTTGAAGACACTGAGCCCTACCTTGTACCGCTTTCTCATTCCTGACTTTGCCTACTTGGACCTGTCCCCAGTGTTTGGTGCCCATTGTCTGACACTCATTTCCCCCATCAAAATCTTAATAGGATAACAAATCACAACCTCGTCACTAATTTTCTTCCCTAGGAAGTGTGCAACACTGAAAACATAAAGAACGCTACCCCTCCCAAGAGAATGTATATGCACATCAGTGGGATCATTGCAACTGGTAAGTCCAAGGGATGAAGTAACAATGGCAGGATTTCAGGCATCAGGCAAGTGAGGAAGAAAAAGATTGTATGAGCATTGAAGCCCTCCTTGGAAGCCTGAAACTAAACTCCTTGAGTTACCATCTAGTTGAAATAAGTGGAGGCCGAACAAAAATTAATTTTAGGGACAACCTAATATTGTCAAAATCCGAGTAGTAACAAGCATCTGATTTGCAATAAAGTCCTCAGAAAGGTACACTGGAGTCCTCAGAAAGGTAAGACTTTGCCCTCAGAGGCCACCTACCTCATAGGCAGTTTGATGTTGATTTCACCCACCAGAGTTCATGCCCTGCCATGGGGGACAGGGAACACAGTGGCAGTTTGACTCATGGTTTCCCTTTATGTATCTCATGCTCTCTCAGAAGATGCGTCATTGACTGTAAAAAGATCAAAAGCAAAAGAAAGGTAGGTACTAAAGCCTTGAAGGCTGCCCCCAGTTTTTCAAAATCTTTCTGACATGCTTGAGATTTGGGAACAAAAGAACATACTAATTTGTACTTCTGGGTTATTTGTAAAATATTCAGATGATACAAGAAAATTTTTATCTATTCAACAAATATGAATAGACCACCTACTATGTGTCAGACACTGTTCTGGGTAGGCGTTGGATTTAACAGGTAAATGTAATCTAGGAAATAAAATTGATTAATTTGGGTGGAAAATGTGAAAAGTACTTTTTAATTGGATCTATAGGTAAAAAATTGGGAAAGACTTTGAAATAAACCAAAAAGTTCCTTAGGTGTCTAGCACACCCTTCCAAGTTATCTCCGCCTTTCATTGCCTTTGAGCTATTTTGAATCTGTGAGTTATTGAAAATTAATAATAATACAAAATATTTTAGTCCATAATATAACATAATATAAATACTATGACCTATAGAATGCAATTGATTATTGCCTTGTAAATATTAAATAGTTTTGCATCTACTTGCCAATTCATTCCAGCATTCTTTATTTACCTATATGTATGTGAATGCAAATTTGAATTCTCCTTTGAGCAGGTTGTAACATCTTACTGCTTCTCTCATTAATGAATGAATAAATAAAATCTTTAAGCACATGTTCATTTTGTGTTTATGTAAGAATCATAATTATACCTCTTTTAAAAATATGTCCTTTAACAGTTTATGATAAATCTTCATTATGGAACCACCTACCTCAAAAGAATATGTTTAAGAAGAAACAGTAAAGTAATTCTAAAGCTCTTCAAATGCAAAGCTTTAAATGCAGGAAAATAATATCTTCTTAATACAATTGTGGCATTTTAAGGCACATTTGATAAGGCCTCTAAATGTCCTCATATTACTGATCCCAGATAAAGAAATAGAGCTGAGATATTGATTGGAAAAAAAAAAGAAGAAGAAGAAAGAATGTAAGATCCCTTCTTATTTTTTGCTTTAAAGAAATAATAAACTGCATTGTTGTAACTCAGTGTAAGGAGATTCGAGTAAGGCAATAGAGATGGATGCCAGAAGCTACTCATATCGTTCTTTAAAATGGAAATTTACCGTCTGCTGCATCACATGGACAAAATACAGAACTATTTTTCACAGCTTGTTCACTGAACAGATTATTGTAGAAAAAAAAAAAACTTTTACATTTTCTGCAGATTCCCAAATCTCAGTCAAAAAACTCTTGGCAATTTTTAGCAGTGAAACAGATTTCACTTTCAGATTGAGATACTCCATTTAGCAGTAGTCAGATGATCTTCCAAATAAATATAGACTCGTTTCACTCTTGATTTTATTAAAAAAAAATGTTTTCATGAGGTGTCTTGGAGGAAACTTGCACTTATTTGGTTTTCCCAAGCTAAAGCAAAGAAAAACTCAAAGGTCTTAAAAATCAGAATTAAATAAAAAAGGAATGTTAAACTGAAAATGTTATTACAAATAATGCATGTTCGTCACAGTATCAATAAATAAATAACCCTATAAAATTTTAGAATTAGTTGCAAAGATGCTCCAATCTTTTCTGCCCTAAATCTCAGCTCCCCAAAATATTACTAAACAGAAGTGCATGTGTTCGGTACAATATAACAGACAGCAATATGTTGAGATACTTCACACAAAGAGGTCTCTGGGCCACTTTTCTCTCTCTAGATTAGCTTTATCACTTAGGTACAAGGCAACTGCACTTAGGAATTTATTTCCAGAACCATTTTTTTTCTTACCTACCAGTGTTTAATGCCACAGAAAATAACGGGATATGTTAAATTAAATAAAAAGTTAAACTCATGAGGAAATAGTAAAATAAGAACAACAATCTTCATACAAACCTGCATCCAAGATCCCAGTTCTATTCACTCTATGCCCTCTCCCCAAATTCCTGTACTAAATTTTTCCTGTGTTTTTCTATCCATGAGAGGAAATTATATGGTAAATCATGAATAAAATCAGAAATATTGATTGTGTCTTACTTTTATACTTATAAAAACATAGATTGTATATACGAATACCACAGGCTGCCCACTAAATTTCAAAAATGTTGCTATTTTTAACAAGTTTTTATAGATTTGTTAAAAGTTCATCTCAGTGGGCTTCCCTGGTGGCGCAGTGGTTAAGAATCCGCCTGCTGATGTAGGGGGACACGGGTTCGTGCCCCGGTCCGGGAAGCTCCCACGTGCCGCGGAGCAGCTGGGCCCGTGAGCCATGGCCGCTGAGCCTGTGCGTCCGGACCCTGTGCTCCGCAACGGGAGAGGCCACAACAGTGAGAGGCCCGCGTACCGCAAAAAAAAAAAAAAAAAGTTCATCTCAGTGACATTAAAGATGATCCCAATCATAAGCAAAGCAACCTGAATTTAAAGCAGAAGCTTTACCAAGCAACTTGTTAAAAATAGCAACAACATTTGTGAAATTCAGTGGGCAGCCTGTGGTATTCGTATACACAATCTATGTTTTTAAAAGTATAAAAGTAAGACACAATCAATATTTCTGATTTTTTTCATGATTTACCAAGTAGAGAAGACCAGAAATAGCTCATGCTATTAAAAGCATTTCATTGTTCTTCTAATGACAATTTTACTCTCTGGGAAGGAGTCATTGTGTCCAACCCCAAAAGCCACATTTCTATGGTTAATGTGACATACAATACAGGAATGGGTTAGATTTTGGGTGGTTGTTTTTTTGAGGTGTAGTTGATTTACAGTATTATATTAGCTTCAGGTAGAACAACAGAGTGATTCAGTATTTATATAGATAATACTCCATTTATAGTTTCTATAAAATATCAGCTGTATTCCCTGTGCTGTACAATGTGTCCTTGTAGTTTATTTTATACATAGTAGTTTGTACTTCTTAATACCCTACCCTTATCATGTCCCTCTCCCCTTCCCTCTCCAATAATTCATAGCAGATACAAAAACTAATCTATTCCACCAGTAAAGGAATAGATTAGTTTTTGTATCTACTATGAATTATTGGAAAGTTTCAAAGAAAAAGGCTAATTTATAATTCTACAAGTATTTGGGTAATGTGAAAGAATAAAATTGTTCTCTTCATAAGTATTTTTAACAAAAAATTAAACTAATATAAAATGTGTGAAAATCGAGTAAAGCCACTATATAGCATGATGATAAAATATTAAATTTTATAAAATTTCATATGACAAAAACTAAATTGTCTGGTTCCAAGGGACAACTGTATGAGACAAAGTGGCTGTGCTTTCAGATTTCAGCGTTTATAGGTCAATAATTGAGGAGTGGGGTTGGCAGAGCACAGAGAAAAATGTAAAAGCTTCATGTTCAGAAATCTTTCAATCTGAAAAAAAAATTGAAATTAATCTAACGATTTACTGAAATTGTAGTTTCAACAAATGGGAAAATGGGACCTAATTTACAAAAAATTTTATCACTACCAAATAATATTCTTTTCTTTCATAAAGTTAATCGAACTGCTGTCCTTGCTTTTAAAGGACTCAGTAGAATAAAATATATTCTGAACTTCAAACTGATAAAAGTGTAGGCAGCGAAGGAGAATAACTTGGAAAGATGAGGAAAGTTAGACACAGACATTCCCAGACACAGTCAGCCTATCGGCAGACCCATTCTATGTGGCAATAAAAGCATGTGACTTTGGGACTGAGAAAAGGACTTAAGCTAAGGGTGGGGAAAGTCAGTGGCACTGCTCCTAATTTTTTCTAAGCATGATGAAGTTTAAGCAAAAACAATTAAAAGTTACAAATTGAAATATTTCTGCATGGCTCAGAAATTAACCCCAAATTCTGATATTTTCCTATATTAAAGGCAAGACAACAGGCCCAAAATGGAGTTGCTTATGCTAAGCTCCATGTCACCAAACCCAAATTGAACTTCATTATAGTCTCGGCTCTCCCAGAAATGGATTCATAAAGCAGCCAGGAACCACCTGATCAGCAAGAGGGAGGTGATCTGCCAAGTAGACCTCTGCCAGCCCCTATAATGGAAGTAACCTTGCAATAACCAATTAGCTTGTTTGCCTATACAACTCCTGTTTTCCTGCTCCCTTCTGCCTATAAAATCTCTTGCCTTGTATAGCTCTTCAGAGGTCTTTTCTATCTGCTAGTTTGGATGCTGCCCAATTCACAAACTACCGAATAAAGCCAAGGAGATCTTTAAAATATACTCAGTTGAATTTTGTTTTTTAACACTTGTAAGAACTATGAGTCTAATATTCAAGCGAAATACTAACCTAAATAATAGTAAAAATAATAATAACAATAATAACTGTTCCTGAAATTAGAGGAGTCTTCCCGGACCCTATATTTAATTTTGAGTTAACATCCTGTAGGCATATATTTTGATGCTGGCTACTAGCCCATACAGCTGGAGCCCACTACACAGTCTAGAGGACCAGATCTGGGCAAAGTTGAAGGCCATCTTTCTTATTGGTCAGAGTCCCTTTCTTCCTGATTGTTAAGTTTTGGGGTGCCTGCATGGCACCTTTATCAGACAGCAGAATCCAGTCCCCTTTATCTGGAGCATCTCTCACTGGAGAGTCAGTGAAGTACAAACTGGACACCAAGAATTTAGCCCAGGGTGACAGCCTTTTTGTAAGAAATCTTCCCCCTATAGAAAAGGTTTAAGTCAATTCCATCATAACTAGACTTCAGCTAAATTCACCAGAGCACTGGGTTGACAGCCAGTGGTTTCCTGGTAAATGAAAATAATAATGAAAGCTGATGGTGCGGATCTACTGATATCTAGCCACCTGCCAGACACCTATAGTCAATGATGTAACACCACAGGGCTTGAGTTTAAAGTACCGGCTACAGCAGTCAGTTGGGATTTTCCTAAGCAACTAGTGCCTTCACAGCAGGACCACAACTCTCAGATTGAAAAGGGAGTATTTTTAGTGGCTGTGGCTGATTTTTTTATCTTAAAAAGAGGGTTAAAGTTACTGCTAAGAAGGGTGAAGGTGGTGAATTACTCATCAAGTAATTTCCATCATGTGGCCCTTTTGCCCCGCCCACCTTTTTCTTTTCCTCACCATTCAACCTCCTGCTCACATTCTTTCTCAGCCACTAAGTCTCTGACATTTCCCTGACCTAATGACTTGTGTGCACACCTGCTCAAACTCATTTGGAGACATTTTAATTTTTGTAATTAAAAAAATTTTCCAAACTCATTGCCTTGCCATTTTTAAAATGTGCATACATATTTTTAGTGGATACAAAAATATAGCATTCAAGAGATGAAAACCCCCTTGACTGTAAATGGGACACCTGTGGTAACTCGCCCGTGCAAAGACAGAAGGCCCAGGTTTCTCACTCTCCCACTTTCTCTTCTCTCTCCTTTCTCTTCTTATCTCTTTGGCCTTTTGTTTGTTTGTTTGTTTGTGGAGAGGAGAAATATTTTACTAACTTCGGAGTCATCTGTTGTTTAGTGAGAGATGGCTTCTCAGCATTTCTCCATTTTTGTGGTAATACCTAAAAATTTCATTTCAGCAATTCCATTGCTCTTAACAATGCTTCCACTCTTCATTCTCTACGTGACCTTTATTGATTCCTTTGTGCATGGCAAAATGCATTTTCTAACTTTTTTTTTACAAAGCTGGGCATATAACACAGTAAAGTAATACAGTACCAATCAACTGAAAAATGTGAACAGCACTTTTTAAATAAAAAGAAACATCAAATGGCATTTTACTTATAATTTCAAAAGTCATAGAATTATAGAGCTTGTCAGGACCCAAGAGATCATCTACCCATAAATGCTCATTTTACATGGGAGGAAACTAAGACAGAGAGAGCTTGGTCAGACCAAGAACTAGGTCCTGGGGCTCCAAAAATATGTCCTAATACTCTGTCTAGTCGACCTATGGCTTACTTTTACCTGTAACTTTCATTTTATAGTATCTCAGCAAATTAAGGAGTAAACATTATGGCACGGAACCCACACTTACTTAGCTTTGTGAAGACTTCCTTATGAAATTCCTGACACCATAAAAAAGGGTCCAAAATTATTATGCATTTGTCTTACGGCCCAACTGTTCATGAGGACAATACAATATATTGTCATCCCCTGATAACAGTATTTATGGTCACTGCCTATGACCCAGAGATCAGCCTCTTATGGGTTGATAATTTACAAGAATTTGAGTGTAAATGTATATTTATTTTGCTATTTAGATTTTCACGGTCCCTTCTATTCCAAAGAATTCTTTTTTCATGAGTTTTTATCCCACAGATTAACGTTGTAATTACCTTTCAAAGGCAGATTCCCCACTAACCCATCTGATCACATCTCAGTTCTTCCCCACGGTGAAGCAGCCTCTTTTTGGAGCTACACGGGTTTTGTTTTTAATTCATAGCTTTTTTGAGGAAGCTGATGAGATTTGAGTACCACCCTTATTTGGACCTTGCTCACAAGCAACAGTAGATTGTAAAAGGGATATTTTACTAAGTAAATTTTAAAATATAGCACATCCGTCTGAAACTCTAGTAGAAAAAATTAAGCTAAACATCAGTTGTGTCACCACATATAGTTTATAGTAATATGAGCCTCTTGACTTCCCCTCCCCGGGCAACCTGGGTTTTTGGCCGATGTGCACTTGGAAGGGGGTCTTGGGTCATTTTGTTGATATCAACTCTATCAAAAAGAGCAGAGATAAAAGCACGGAATGTCTTGACATCCCTGGTTTTTATTAAAAGCTTCCCTTGACTCCCTGGCTGGATGTACTGTCGTCAACAGATCCTGGTGGTACCAATGGTTCAGATTCTATAACCTGGCCTTTTTAGTGAACCTGAGTATTGAAACCATGTTTTAGCTCTGAAGACAGACATAATTTATGCTGGCACCACAAATAATGAAAAGCATTAATAATTAAGCTTTAGAAAAAATATTCTTTTCTCAGATTGAACTCATTTGTATGCAGTTTGCTCTTAATGCCATTTAAAGAGTCAGAGAAAATCTCAACACCTACATATAATGTAATAAAGGTTATGAGCATGATAAAAGTAAAAAAAAAATGAACAATGAATAATTACCCACTGACTATTAAATTTTTCTTTCTGTAATCAGTCAATGACCTGGAGTCCTAGGTCGAATTATTTCACTGGCCTCAAAAGGAGGCTCAACGTGTGATTAAAACATACTCTGTAAAATCTCTGATTCAAATCAACCAAAAAATCCCATCCTCTCTTCTCTGTGGTTAAGCAGCCTACTTTATTAAATCAGTAAGATTATTTAGTTTCTCATTCAGAAAAAAAAACCTAAATGTTTACACGCTGAACTACAATTTAACAATTTAGGTCAAAAAACAAGTTTTGCTTCTGTATTTTCAGCAAATTCTGAGCTTCAATCCTATTATCTTTTCAAAGGCCAATGCTCTGTTCTTTATTTTTCTTGCTATCTTATTTCACAACGCTTATTAAGCTGAACTTTTCTCTTTTAAAATACCTTTTTCTGTTCATCTACTACCCAGGCTAGGCTGTAGACAAAATCTCCATGAATTTACAACTGTAAAGAATTGCATTTACCAAAGAGCAAGAAACAAGTCATCTTTAATGCCTTGGGCTTTTTATAATTATACAACACATTTTTTTTTCTTTTAGAAAAAAAGAAAATAATAATATATCTTAACTTTCACATTATGCCATGCAATAAAAGTAACTCGTAACTTTTCCTCCTATTCAACCAAGTTTTCTATTAGAACTTACTCCTGGCTATTGAAATCTGTTTAAACTAATGGTTTTCTGTAATTTGTCTTTTTTCTTTGGAAACATACCGTGCCATTGTCAGTTTTTAAAAAGAAGCAATTTTCTGACTTTGAAGATTGAGCAGGTCAAGGAAAAATTACTACTGTTGAAAACCCGTAATTAAATAGAAAATGCAGCTGCACTTATGAGAAACTAAAATGAAGTTTATTCTATTAATACTCGATTCTGAAATGCTATTTGAATTTTTGGTTAAGGTTTAATTTAGAGCCATGTCTTACCCATCCTCCGTCTTGGCTGATTACTTTTAATAAGTAACATGTAGGAATATACTAGTCATATATTTATGGAGGAATATACTAGTCATGTATTTATGGAGGGATATTTCTGATCACTTTCCTTTCCTCCTTAAAATATTATTTTCAGAAGTATTTTTAAATGAACAAATGAAATACTTTTTCTCAATTTGCATTTATTTTTTATTATAATTATTCTGAACAAATATATGTTCTCCCAAGAAATATGTATGTTCAAGAAATACATTTTTAGTACTAATCTTTATGGTAACATAAAGATTTAGTTACAGGAAGGCTAGTGTTTTTTAAAATAAGATAATCTAAGCTTTCTTTTAAATAATTTCATTATTTTTCCTAAATGTGATATATACTATTTCATTTCATTAAACAATATTCATAAAGCAGTGTTTACTGAGAATACAAGCCGATAGTTGAATTTACGAGATTCCTGATTACGGCTCCTCTATGAACAATTCATCAAATTGGGTTACATTTAAAGAGTTAAAATATTTGGTATAAACACAAGCCTAATAAACAAATACAACCAATTAGAACAATTTTAAAAGTCATAATATTTGTCACTGCTTAATTTTAATGGTGCTTTTTTAACAAATCAAGATAAACACCTTTTAACCTCCCCTACAAAACTCTTGGATTGAAATCTGAATAACATTTACATAAAATTAGGTGTAATGTGAAAGACTTATTAAAGCAAACGTATGAGTACTATAAAATTATTTATGTATTGAAATACTAGTAATCTCCATTTAAAAGCTGAAGCTGAACGTCAGAATATACATGAATGTTTGCTACATACTTAATCATAAAGCTTATGTTCCTTCCTAAGTATATTTTAAGAGGCACACTAATAAAAAATAAATAGCATTTATTTAACTGCAAATAGATCTAAAATCGTAAGCTTTGAAACTTATTTCTACTTTGGAAAAAAAAACTTTTTCTGGGAAAGAATGTTCTGGTTTGGCTTTGGCTTTTGTTTAGAATTGTTTTAAACACATCTTCAGCCAACGTGTGGATTTCTTCACTGTGACTCCAGACCTGTGATACTCGAAAACTACAGTACAGTGACCGGAGACATCTATACAAAAAATATATACTTTTCAGTTACTACAGATTTAGGGGAAGAAAAATACTAGGAAGTGATAAAAGTACATGGTTGGAGGAGGGGAAATTTACAATAAAACTAGGGCTTTAATACACGTATGCCTCTTTGACATTCCGGGTCAGTGCTGTTACCACTGTTCTGTTTGGTCATTTCTGTTCATTTGTTAATGGGCTAAGGCTCTTGGAATTCTATTTTCCAGATGCTTATATTCCACAGAGGGAAGGAAAACTGATCCATGAAGTTGCTATTTGCATAAAATGCAGAAGCATCTGTCACAGACTCCTTTCTGGTTGTTTGGCATCTAGGGATCACGCAGCTGGCCTGCCTCAGCGTTAGGCTCCCAGGAAGGCAAAGAGTCCCCAGTGAGGATGGCGCCCAGAGGCAGGTGAGAACTCGCTCAGTTCTCAATCAGCAAATAGACAATTATATTTTCGATAGGATGATGACATAACCAACCCTATACTACATACACATACACACACACACACACACACACACACACAAGCTCAGGTTCAGCCCAAGAACCATCGTAATTGATGACACTTCTCCATAAATATGTTTCTTACCAAGGTCATAATGAATTAATCATAATCATGTTGCCTATCGTTACGTAGCACAGAGGGTGAAAATTTTAAGGCACGGTTAGAGTTATTTGCAGGGTTTTATTTTAGTGGGGATTTTTGCTTTGTTTGGTTTTGTTGTGTCGTGTCCTCTCTCGTGCATCTAATTAAAATGCCATGAGTGTGGATATCTTTGTGCCCACTTCACGCACACACAGAAAAGGAAATTGCTTCTATTGCTAAAGTAAACTGTAAAATCAGGATGGATCAAATAAACTTTTAAGAAGTATATTTCAGTTTCATTCTTTTTCCACACTTATTCCTGCCTGACACTCAAACCAACAATTCTAAGTGTCAAGGTCAGTGACCAGAAATGTCTGTAAACTGTCTAAACGTCTGTTACTAGGTCAATGCAGAAAACTAGATACAGTTTTCCACAAGGATGAATATAAACCAGTTCAAAACCAAAATTACTTGCAATATTTTCTAAAGTACATTTTAACTATACCTCAGTGTCTGGTGTAGTCATGCTGCTTACAAACACTTATTATTATAATGTCTACCTTGATTTTTCAGTGCCAATATACTCACTATTCGTTGTTTCCTGTGGATAGAGTTACTACAATCTGTCTGACAAAGTCTTCATGAATAAATGGCACAGAGAAGCAGGCAGAGTAAGCAGTTAACAAATTCAGACTTTGGAATAATAACAGTTCTTTATAACAAACTGGAATAATTGGACTAAAAGTTTCTCTGATGCAAGTTCATCAGTAAGCAGTAATCAGATAGGAGGCTCCTTTGAAACTTTTCTGATTCATAAATAATATAGTAGTTTACAAAGAGGAAGTTTGTGGGAAGCAGCAGTAAACAGTCTCAAAATCCATCTGTTATTATGGAATCCAGAAGAGCTGAATCAGGATCCACGTTGTTTATGATGTAAAAGATGCTGGGAAATGTTGCTGAAATAATTATTAACCAAAAATGTCATGTTTTTACTTTTTAGAAGTCTGAGTCATATGAAATGTACCCACCTGTGTGAATAAATGCAGGAAGTTTACCTGGATTCATTATTTAATAGAATACAAAATGCAGCTTTTAAAAAGGCTATCCTGTGGCAGAATGTACCTTATTCTTTCATTACTGATTAATTTTTAAAGTCATTTTCAAATATGTTTTTTTAAGCATTATGTGATTTCTAAGAATTTAGCTTTAGAGTCCTATTTACTCAAAGAATGTGATTAAATTTTGTAGTTAAAATTAAAATAGCCCAAGCTAGAATGTCTTCCACTCTCCCTTCTCCTGACCTTAATAACATCACCCCACTTTTCCCTCCTCACCGTGTTCCCAAGCCACACACACACACACACACACACACACACACACACACAGTTAAATGAAAGGAAAAATTTAGTGTGACAGTTTCACTCTTATTGCCCTTTTGAGGTCCAGGAATTAACCCTCAAGTCTAACTTGCTTGATACTCATTTAATTTTTTTTTAATTTTGAAAAGAACAAACCAAAAAAGTGTTAATGTAAAGGAATTTCCGCAGTGAGGCAAGCTTTGTTTCAGATTTACTCTAAATGAAATCAAAATGTTTTTCCTTGTACAGCTTTTTGTCCCAAGCATGATGAGAATACCTCCTACTACAGTAAGGTAAGGAGCCACAGCTGGAAGACAAGGTGATCTCCAATAAGAGAGAGGTTTTTAACATCCTCTGAAACAAGAGCAACACGAGTATTTCTATAGCTTCCCAATAATGCTAAGTTAGAAGTGTAATACAGTGAGTCCATCACTTACCCTTAATCAGCCAGAAATAGGTTTTTCCCTTATGGGGAAAATGAACTAAAAACCTAACCAAAATAGAATGCCAATATAAAGATGTAACTACACAGCCATAAGGTAAGTAACAGGCATGTGGATCTAAAACATCTATCCTGTAACACCTTTCTTGTGTTTCAAATGGCTTTGGAATATTTTGCTGTACTTTACAGAAAACCCAGATAAAAAGAAACCTACACGTAATCCTCCTTTAAGTACATTCTTTTGGTCTGAACCGTACAGAAACCAGTTTGATGCATTTTGTTCACCAGCTCTCCAGACCTGGAGGGTATTTTCCCTGCAAACATTGACAACAGTGCCATCTTCTGGCTTGACAAATAAAGCGATTCCTGTGTGCTACTGTTGTCAAACCACTGAAAGTTCGTTATCTGGATAATGAATAATCTCCGGCCAGGTTTTCAAATATGGTACTTTTATTGATAAGTGTGATATTGTGCCTTTGTAACTATTAATGGAGCAACTTAACTCCCTGTGTCCTTTCCTTTGATATGTACACCTTTGTAAATAGGAAACTCTTTGATTGTCTCTAGCTGCTAAATTATTTTTTAATTTCTCTTTCCCACTCTCCCATTCTTATCTTTAATTTCTGGCATTTTACCTTAACCTTAGACAATACCCACCAACTCATTTCATCCTAAGAATTGTTTCTCTATAAGCAGCTCTGCGTGTGTCTCTTCTGCTTTTCTTGTATCTAATCTTTCCAGGTCTATAGGTGACATCAATTTGGAATTCATTTCATACTTTAAGTTTTACTCTCCTTTTCTGGTATTTTTTTCCAAACTATCTTCTCATGAGTCCTCATATAAACCACCACTGTGTTTTTCTAACATCATCCAAATTAGTAAAATTTAACAATCAGTAAAAAATACATGAATAGCTATAATTGCTTTAAAAATCTCTATAGCCATAAAATGCTAGCTACCGTTGAGGAACGAACGTTGGAAGAAAAGCTACATCTTTTCATGTACATTCGGCAACAGATAAATAACCAAAATAGTAATGTCTCTTTCAACCTTTCAATATGTTCAGTAGAGTTAAACACCAAATGGAGTAATGGTAACATGCAAAGAAATTTCTGTATCTTCCTAACGATTTAAAAAGCACCACGGAGAGAGGAATGGCAGTGCTTTGGACAGGGTGGTCAACAGTTATTAGTTGAAAAATGATGAGGTGATCAGGTCTCAACAAGGGACACAGGAGATGTCACAAATGGATGGAATACAGTTTTATAGAAAGGAGGGCAGAGGGTGTGTAAATTTCCTAACCAATTAAGGGCACAAAAGACACTTGAGCCTTTGTTCTTCTTTAAAAAAAAAAAAAAAGAAAACTAGTTGTTTTTTAAGTACTGAGCTTATCAAATTCTAATCAGAGAGATCAATGAGTGACAGATGAGTAGTATAAATGACAAGAAAATTTAAGTGGGCAAAAAGAAACAAGTGAAAATGAACAAAAGCTTACAAAGGGTAGTGAAATGTACTGCAAGGGAAATGCAGCAGCGGACGTGGTGTCTCAGAAACCCGGGCTGAGATGCTGTTTAACCCCATGCTGGAAAAAAAGGAACCCACACACCATTGTTCCTGAGCCTTTGCGAATCAAAGGAATGTGCTATACAGACCAAAGTGAGGGACACAGGAAAAAAGCAGATCTAAGGGTCTGTTAGCCTGAATTCAATGGCAAAGGAATTATGAAAATTCCTGTGGAAATTATAACTCAGCCACACCATGGCACATGTCTTATCTCCCGCTTCACAATGTATTACAGCTTCTCTCTTCAGTGATACCAAGGGTTCCCAATCTTTGACTGCACATTATGATCACTTGGGGGGCTTTTAAACTTCCTGATGCTCAGGTCACACCCCCATCCTAACAACCTAAGATGACTCCTGGCGGTCTAGCAGGCATTAGCATACGTTCCAGATCCCCAGATCTTTCCAAAGTGCACCAGAGTTTGGGAACCATTGAACTAGATTAAAAATCTCCCCAAGGGCAGTTGAGTCCCTTTTGTTACCCTCAGGGTATTAAGTAAGTACTTAACAGCACCTTTGTTAAGTGAAAGTAACAAACATTAGCTTTTTGACCATCTATCTTGTATGTGTTTCAGAATCAAGAGTTTTCATTTCCAGACCAGTTTCCCTTCTCCTACACTGGAGAGTCCAACATTTCCGCTTCTTAATCCTATGACCTAGGATGAGCTCCTCAAACCCTGCAGCTTTAGTTTCCTCCTTGGTGAACTGGGCTTTATCATAAAGCTGTTGAGAGGATCAAGTGAGATAACGCAAGCAAATCCCTCAGCTCAGTGCCTGCCAAATAGTCAGCGCTCCAAAAATGTCAGCCGTTATTATTATCCATTTATTCATGAGTTAATTCCCTGCCAGCATAAAGGATTTTTTAAAAAGTCTTTTGTGAAAGAAAGTACCAAGAAGTTTATCACATAGTAGCATGAAAGGGGGAAGTTCAAGAGGAAGACACAATCGTTTTTGAAAGGCTAGAAGGTTAAAGAGGAGGCTTGAAGGGTGAGGAGTTTGTTTTGAATCCCAAAGCAACTACATGCCTTATCTTTTAGCCCACACCCCTCCAATTAAAGAATGTTAGAAATTAGAAAATCAACAGATAATCCATCAGCTGTCTGCAGAAACAGAAACATGCTTCAAGGGAGGGAATGTTATTAAAAGTAGTGAACAAGTCGAAGGTATATCCCTCCCTGCTGCGCCCTAACCAAGCCCTTTGAGCCAAGCTGTATGACTGCTGTCCAAGCCCCAAAGGAACGCGTCCTGCAAAGCAGTGCCCATGGAAGCTGCCCCGTGAGGCCAGCCTTCTGACCCACTTGAAGCTGGTCCACCAAGGAGACATCACTCTGTCCTTGTGGCCAGAAATTCCTCCGGAAACAGCAGAACGACTCCTGGAAACAGAAGTCCCTGATGTCTGTCCCGACTGGCCTCTCTGCTCGAGTTTCGAGTTTTGGAGATCCTGCACAAGGTATCCAATTGCGAAGAACTCGGTTACTGCAACTTACAAAAGAGGTGGGCACAGCAGCAGAAGTGTCGGGATGGGGCTGCTGGGGCAGAAGAAACAGCGCTGTGCACAAGACGAACGCTCGTAATTGAGTTAAACGTACCATCTTTAAGCGGCTGAAGTCTGAAAGGCAAATTAACCTAAGAAGCCCTGGCTAACCATTCCAGCGGGGTAACAAATCGCTCTGGGTAGGAAGGGTTTCATCAAAGGCCAGGAGAGCTAGATGATTGGCCATTATGTGTAAATTGGAATCTGTTTTCACAATAATCAACTTGTTAATTTTCAATGAAATTACCTCAAAGAAATTTTAGCATTTCCTGAACTCTCTTTATTTGCCTCTATCCTTTTCTTTCACGAGGTGGACATAATGTCAATGTTTAAAAGGAAGTATTTGTGTCTTTCAGCAGTTAATTACTACCTGTCAGGCGATTGAAGATTTCAGGCAAGCCTGAGCAGAGTAAAATGGGTAGCCTTTCAAGGCAGAAATTCGCACATTCAACAAATGCATGTTGAGCATCTGATGTACCTATGGCTCAGCAGTGGTTTCAGTCAAAGCCAGTCAGTAAATACACTCAGACAGAAGAGCAACCACTACCCACCTCCACACTAAACTTATACAAATAAGGCACCAAGTTGTTATGGGCTGAATTGTGTCCTCCAAAATTCACATGGTGAAGCCCGAAATTCCCAATACCTCAGTATGTGGAGATAGGGCCTTTAAAGAGGTAATTAAAGCAAAATGAAATCATATAGGTAGGCCCTAACCCAATCTGACAGATGCCCTTGTAAGAAGAGATTTGGACACACAAAGCGGTACCAGGGCTGTGTGCACACTGAGGAAAGGCCATGCGAGGACACAGAGAAGACGGCCACCTGCTAGCCAAGGAGACAGGCCTCTGGAGAACCAACCCTGCCAACACCTTGATCTTGGACTTCCAGCTTCCAGAACTGTGAGAAAATAAATTTCTGTTGTTCAAGCAGGCCAGACTGTGGTATTTTGGTATGACAGCCCTAGCAAACTAATACACAAACCAAATATTTACCTGGCAAAAAATGCCTTAGTTTTCTTCCCCATCTACAGCAAACCCCAGTTCTTTCGGGTACCATTTTTTGTTCTTTTTTTCCCAGAAGTTTCAGCCCTAAATTTTCCCCTGAACCCTATGGACAAAGGTCCACTGTTCTCTGCCTCTAAAAAAGGCGTTTTAACATGCTGTGCGCGTGTGTGTGTGTGTGTGTGTGTGTGTGTGTGAAATAGCCCATGGCCAAAAACTGTATCTTAGTGAGTTACAGAGAAAAAAATACTTGAAAAAGCACGCAGCAACTTGTTACAGTCTCATAATTCCCTTTAGAGTGAGTACAATAAAGTAAAACTTCATTATATCATGGAATGTAATTTGTACAAAATAATACTACTGCTTGCATGTTGAAAGATTGGTTTTGCCTGGATCCAGTATATGTGTCATATTTCTGGAAAGTCATTTGACACGAATCAGTCTAAAAAATAAAACAAGCAGGTGCATAATATATTACCCAGAATAAAATAAACATGGCTTCGTTTTTATTGCCAGAGTTTATTTCCTCCATTAAACCGCCAGCAGCTGCTGCATGTTTGGCATAGAGGTTTGGCGCCCTCTTGTGTCCATTTGGGACAGGTTCGTTCATGGAATTTTGGAGCAATTTATTGCATTGCTTCTCTTACTCAAACCCTAAAAATTGCAAGAGAACACTCAGTAGAAATAAAACTTCCCTCCTCTACATGAATTACACCAGTTATAAAAATACTACTCACTTAAAATATGTATTATGTTATAAAATTTCAAGTAAACATTTCTGTACTATGTGAATCCCTGACTATGGAGCTGTCTTTTCTGTAGATTATTACAGAGTAAAGCTTTTTCATTCGCTTTTATAATTAACAGGTATTCATATTGATTTGTTAATCCTTCAAATTTTTAGTTCTAAAGTACCTCTCCTCTAAGTAGCCTTTAAAATTATTGTTTATACTGATTTCCACTGGAAAGGATTATGCAAAGTATTTTTACAAATGAAACCATAAGTTATGTTATCTGCAACGACTACATCTGTACAGTTTTGTTTGAGATACCAATTGTTAATGCCACCGTTGCTATTCTCATCAAAAAAAGAATGAGCATAAGCAAATTGCCAAAACACGACCTCGTGCAGACTAATTTAGTATGTTGGTGATTACAGCACAAAAGGTCCCATTGCACATTAAAGTGAATTTCCCCAATTCAGATCTAATAAGGCATCCACCTTGGTATTTCCTTATTTGGTGTATACATCATAAAATGTGAATTGGCATCTATATCACAAACCATCTGAACATACCCTCTATTTCTCATTACTAAAATTTAGTTCAAATCGCACACATAAAAATCTATATTTACACTGTACTCAGATATATAACCATGTTCTTCTGGGGCATGGTCTTTATTTCTCCTACAGGAATCATTAAACTCCCCAAGTGAATTCACTAAACTTAACTCCAAAGGCAAGGGGACTGGCAAACTGACAAGGACTATTTCAGAAGCTTCCAGAAGATGCGAAGGCAAAATAAATACCTTATAAGTCATGAGAGAGACTGACAAGCGTTGAGAACAGAGGCAATTTGAAGCTGATATCATCAGAAGCAGCTGTGAGGCTGGATAAGTACATTTAACATAAAGGCAGAGAGCTAGGGCTTCAATCATAACTCTACACATACTAGGCAGAGACCTGGGTCAAATCTGCTCATTTCTCTGAATCTCAGTATCAGCACCAGTAGAATGGGGATAACTCTTACTTTACTGATCATTAATGAGACAGCACATAATAAATACTCAAGGAAAAGGGTATAAGTAAAAAGATGCAGTTCATTAATCAATACAGTTTAGAAATGTAATACAGACCTAAAAACAATTATACTAATGATTTCCTCATTCTTGGGAATATGTTTTAATTTTTTCAGACCCTGAGAGTTAGTCTGAAATCAGAGAGAAGTGCAAAATTACCAAGACAGACCTAGGAAGTTCTGATCTGGATTTTGGAGGACAATTTACCGTGGCCAAGAGTCCTAGGTCATTTCTTCACCCCCAGCCCTTCTGAGACATAACACACACGCGCACACACATACACACACACACATGCATACACCCATATACACATACATACATAGAATTTCCTACTCTTTTATAAGTCAAACACTGTGATATAGATATTATCTTCAGAGGATACCACCCTCATCATTTTTTAAAATTGTCTTTTCCATGCTTAAAACAAAAAGGAACATGTAAGGATTTCATTTAATAATGGTTCCCTCCTTCTTCCTTCCTAGCTTTCCGCTACTCCTTTCCCCCCAGATAGGAGTTTTGGCCAAGTACTTTAATTATTAAACTTTTCACCATCTGGATAAACAAGTAATAATGCAAAGGAGTGGTACAGAGAATTTGAAGGCATCCTAATGGGTCTGAAGATGAGACTTGTTGGATCTTCCAAGTCTGTGTTGGTGCTGTAAAAACCTTCCCCATTCCCATCTAGCATGGATTCCATCACTCTTGGAGTTCAGAAAACTGTATACTTGTCCTTATGAAAATTAAAGTCGGATTGTTTTTAGCTAGCTGGGTATGACTACAAGTTCTTTGAGGACAGGAACCATGTCCTATTCGTCTTATTTTTATTTCCAAGTGACTAGAGCAATTTTGTAATGTCATAGAAGGCCTGCAAGTTGTGGGGCAAGGCCTGGGCTAAGGATGCCGAGCGCGCCTTTACCCTGCCGGCCAGTTGAGACACTGCTCTGAGCTTTGATTTCCTCCCTTGCAAAGTGGGTTAATAGAATCTCTGTATCTCTCAAGATGGCTGAGAATATCAAATAAGACAATGTCCATGAAATGACATTTTAAACTACATAGACCTAAAAAATAAATAAATAAAAACCTTAGTTTGGCCAAGTACATAATAAGAGCCAAACACAAATGTGTAAACTCATCCAATTTTGGGACACACCAGAATTCCCCCTTTTGCAGGGGAGCACAGAAAGTAAAGCAAGCAGTCCGTGACGGTTAGTTTTATGTGTCAACTTGGCTAGGCTACGGCGTGCAGCTGTTTGATCAAACACCAGCCTAGGTGTTGCTGGGAAGGTATTTTTTAGATGTGATTTACATTTAAATCAGTAGAGGTTGAGTAATGCAGAATGCCTCCATGATGTAGGTGGGCCTCATCCAATCAGTTGAAGGCCTTAAGTGCAAAAACTGAGGCTTCCCTAAGCAGAAGCAATTCTCCTTAAGACTACAACATGGAACCCTACTTGTTGCAATGCAGAATTCAGACTGAAGACTGCAACAGCAACACCTGCCTGCTTCTCCAGCCTGCTAGCCTGTCAGCCTGCCCTGTAGATTTCAAACTTGTCACCTCCACAATCTCATAAGCCAATTCCTTAAAATAAATCACTCTCTTTTTTTACAGATATATTTGTATAAGATACATATACAAAAGATATACCAGATATATATTTTATATGTTACATATATATATATACACCCCTAATACACTAATACATGTCTATATATATAACTAATACATAATATATAAATCTTATATATATATATATATATATATATCACTGACTAATACAGAGTTCATGAGGCAGAGTGAAGTTGGGGGGATTTAGCTTGTAGGTTGGTTTTGAATGGGTACAGGTAAGATAATGGGAGACAGATTGGGGTTTCATTCAATAGTATTTTTTGAGTACCAAATGAACTAAAACTTGCTGAACACTTCCTAAGTTCCAGGCTTTCCAAGCATTATTTTATGGGAGCCTCAAAACAGGTAAGTAGTATTATATTTCCTATTTTATGCAAAAGGAAACTAAATCACAGAGCTTGAACAATTACTCAAGCTCATGCAAAAATGAGGTGAAGGAAGGAGGTTTGACCACGCACTTGGCTCTAAAGCCACCGTGCTGTGTGACCATCTCCTCCTGAGTTCCAGAGCTCCTGTCAGGCAAGACATTTGGGGCAGCCAAACAGATACAACCTGCCCTAATTCCTTAAAACAAATGTCTCTATATATACACATCCTATTGGTTTTGTTAGCTAATACACTCACATGTACATACACTCACATGCATACCTATGCATTTTACACATATGCATGCATATATATGTATGTGTGTTACAATGCAGATACAATAAAATAATATATATAAGGCATACATGGATATATAACACACAAACATATATATGCATGCATATGTGTAACGTACATATATATCTTGCTGTTTCCCATTCCACACCCTGCTTCTTCTTGGAATGGTCTCTCCCCTTGTCTGCTCAGCATCGCTTGTCCATCCAGGGCAAAGCCACCGCAAACATCACTTCCTCTTCCCTGCCAACTTCTTGCAGCGGCATTCATCACCGCCTCTTCTGGGGGCTTGTTTGCATTGCACCCTATTACAAATATCAGTCCCTTTTTATTCATTTTTGCACACAAAGCACCCGGCCCCTAGGCCCTGCACACAGCTGGCCCTCCCTGAGTAATTACAAGATAGAAGTGGGTTTAAGGCACAGGATGCCAAGTGCAAGCTGCATCCTGACTACTGACGGGGAGGGAGGGTGTGGGGTAAGTACCGGTGCACAGCCCTGGCCGGAGCCAGAGGCAAGATGGCACATCTGTCTTTGAGGGGTGGTCAGGAAGCCCACAGCTAGTTATTTGGTGATTGTCTGGCTGGGACAAAGACCCTGAGGTGTGTGTAGGGCTAAAAGGAGATAAGGAATGAGGGGATGTGGAAGAGGACAGGGTAAAAGGGGGCAAGAGGGTATGGACTGATGGAGGGAGTTGGGGTGAAGAAAGAAAGAAGCCATTGGGCCTGAGCTTGTGAAAGGAAGGTCCAGAGTAACGTAGAGCCTGGAAAGTGGCAAAACAAGATGATGAGGATGATGATGATGATGATAACAATAATGACCACAATAACAATAATAATAAGCAAGACTGAAATAGAAGGAATGGTAGCAGTTCAGGGATAACACGAACAGACGGGGAATAAACAGAGAAAACCGGCGAAGCTTGTACTGATAGGAAATGAACTGCCAAAAAGCAGAGAAAAGGAGTGGCAAGTTTTCAGATCAACTTGTCTTAACATGGTAGAATCTGCTATTGATTTTATTTTATATTCATCTTTTAGAAAACTTTCTTTGGGAATGATGAGCCCTCATATGATATAATATGATGCTTTTTTTGAAGTTTCCATTAATGTTTTTATGGTTGCCAACATTAATTACGTTGTTTACCATAATTTTCCTTTTAGGAAATATTCCTAGAAAATGTTTCAGAACCTGGTCATGAAAAAAAAAATTAAATTATCCTAAATTCATATGAAGGCAGAAAGTAAGAACATTCAAGGAAATACCAAAGAGGAAATTCAATTCAATTTTTTTCCACATAACTTTAACAAACCCTAATAAAGAGATGACTTGTAAAATCAATAATCTCTCTCTTCCTTGCCTGTAGAATCAAATTGGTTCAAAAAAGCCAAACTTTTTACATTAAGAGTAACTGGCATACTAAAATAATTATTTATAAGTACTAACATGTTTGTCTGAAACTTTAGATTCTAGTGCTGACTAGAAAACACGCTTGACCCAGGGAGGAAGCCAGTGAAACACTGCGGGTTTGGCATCTCAAGTCGAGCCCAATCCCTTGGCTATTTGAGTTCATTTATTCTTGGCAAAATGGAATTTCCTGTCCCTAAGAAGAAAGATTTTTAAAGTCTCATAAAAATTATTCCAACATTCTCTTGGACTTCAAAAGGCTCTTACAAAACATTTTTATTAGTTAAATTTATAGAATATGGTGCATAAGGATTGCATTTTCTTATATCTTAAATAAGTAACAATTAGGGTGAAACCAATGGGATGTAGAGTTTGGAGATGCTTGGCAAAGAAGAAATCCTCAGAGGACCACTTTACCATGAGTTACAGGAAAACACATAATCTACAAGGAGGGAACTTGTTCTCTCTCTAGGAACTCTAGAATTGGGGGGCAGCTCCATTTTTCTTCAGATTATCAAAGCCCGAAGGTTGTTACCAAGGGAGGAATCCTTATATTAAGGGCCACCAATACTTTCAAAAGTGAAAGCAGGGCTTCCCTGGTGGCGCAGTGGTTGAGAGTCCGCCTGCCAATGCAGGGGACACGGGTTCGTGCCCTGGTCCGGGAAGATCCCACATGCCGCGGAGCGGCTGGGCCCGTGAGCCATGGCCGCTGAGCCTGCGCGTCCGGAGCCTGTGCTCCGCAACGGGAGAGGCCACAACAGTGAGAGGCCCGCGAACCGAAAAAAAAAAAAAAAAAAGTGAAAGCAAAAATGCCTGTGTATCAGCCCTTTTGTTAATTAAGATGGCCAGTTTCCACTATCTCTTCTTAGAGGAACCAGCCTCCTAATCCCCTTTTTAAGAGGCAAAAATGTAAAATTCTTTGAGTAATGACTCTCATCGAGCCTATTCCAATACCAGGGGCAAAAAGAACCCAATAGCCACTATTGCTTTCATCTTACTCAGCGGGTCACATCTTCAAGAGATGGAAAGTTGCCTGCTCCAGTAACAGGTGAACACCAGCAAGAGGAGACCAGGTGCAGACAGGGAAGCCCAAGAAGGTTGTGAGCC